>NW_016164401.1:14498-31698 GCF_001687245.7 Rhagoletis zephyria | reverse complement strand
GAACATAGCCCCCATACCTTAAGGTAAGACGTATTCTACGTCAAAACGAGTACAATTTTTTTTAAATTNCCACACTTTTCTTTGAAATCGCTTTATTAGTTCTCGTGCAATAAGCGTTTTTGTGAAGCTCTAAAAATTACAACTACAACATTTGAACATAGCCCCCATACCTTAAGGTAAGACGTATTCTACGTCAAAACGAGTACAATTTTTTTTAAATTTTTTTGTGCAATTTATTGTTACAAATTACCATTAATTAGGTACAAATAAGCAAAGATATTTTATAAATCTTTTTCAAAGCAACAATAAATGTTGAAATAAATAACTAAATGGGCTGGCTTTCCAATAAGGGCGATCGTTAAAGAGATGGTGATCAAAGGGGGAGTGGGCGTGGCACCCAATTGTGATATTTGGAGATTTTTCTAATGCATCCCTAGGGACCCATAGGGGGCCTAGGTGGTCTGGGGTGCTACGCCCACTCCCCCTTTCTCACCACCTCTTCAATGACCGCCCTTATATGAAATTTTCCACAACTAAATTCTACAAAAGAATTCCAAACTCCTTCTGAATATATGGTCAGTTTTTTTTTAATTTAAGCCTTATAATTAATTTAATATTTTTCTGATTTTTATACCCGAGCGCTCTGCACCTACCTTGCTACGACCATGCCTACACCTTTTCACTATCCCACTTAACTTTGCTTACTAAATAGTGTTTGCCACAATATGAATGGCAAAGTACAGGGCGTAAGATAATAACTGTCGCACAGGTTTTTTGAAAAATAAAAGGGTTCTTTATTTTTTTGTATTTTTTTGTAAATACTTTACATTAATTTTATTAATTAGTTTTAAAATTTGATTAAAATTTGAACCTGATATCGATATATCTTTCTCCACAATCTTCAGAAATTGGTTCAAAGGTGGCGCACGGCGGCAGGCTGTCATATAACCAAGCTCATGTGGCCCGCGTACAATCCTAAGAGAACGCACAAATTATTAAGTTGAGTCAACTAGAATAGAAACCAGTCGAGCTTTTGGGCGAAATATTCTGCGGCCAACAAAAGTAGTAACGACCAAAATATATTGATGGAAACTTCCCGTTAATAGCCACGCACGGCTCCAAGCGAAGAAGAAGCGTTTCGGTACGGTAATGAATTCACCAATACTTCACACGAAAAAATAAAAATAACTGTTAAAGCCAACTACCACTTGGATGTTATTGCTGTGCGAGCAATCAATTAATTTCAATGACACTTGGCTCTCAATGCTTTCCTATCATTTTTTCACTTTCGTTTTCGTGCTTATTTTTCTTTTTTTTTTGGTTTTTTCTTGAAATTTCGTGCAATCGAGTAGACACTTTTTTATTTTTTTCTTTTCGATTCTTCTTCCTTCTTCTTGCTTACGTCAATTTCGCCCACAGTTCAATTCATGAGCCAGATAGCGATGTGGAAAGGCAACAAAATCAAAATTGTCCACAACGAAAACTGTAACAGAAAAAACAAGAACAACAACATGTTAATACATTTAAGCAAATATGTCACAAGGGCTAAGTGTTGTTTCGTGCTTTCTTTTTCAATTCTTCAATTACACGCTATTTGGCACCAGTCAGCGACACCATCACTTACATACATACCATTCATTCTGCTGCCCAACAATACTTGGCTCGCTAGCATGCTAGCCTAAACTTCACGAAATTGGCCCACACTGCTTGCTGACCATCTTGGCGGCGATACCTCGACATTTGACACTGACTTAGAGTGCAAAAAACAAGCACAACAGCGACGGCAAAAATCGCAGGATAGGAAAGTGCGGCTTAGCAGCAGCCTTTTACCGATGCACATATTTACTTACCTCCATAAACATACATACATACATTTGCGCACTTAGAATTTGCGTGCGTGCCTCTGCGTGTGTAGTGCACGCAGTACCCGGTCTTTGCTGTGCTTGAATTGATTCGATTTCGCTGTGGGCGCAATAATGAAGTGTCAAGCGATGTATTTATCACCGAAAATCGAACAAGTGTCGCGTAGCAAAAGGCTGAATGCCTGCCACCACATCTCGTACAGCACTCGAATGGGGGCAAGCAAGGTCACCACGACGCGTCGGACTTTGTGACAGGCGCGGGGCTGATAGCGCGCGTGTTGACCGATGCTAACGACAAGTAAACTAAAGATTTACATTTTCAGCACTTGCAGAGGTTTTTTTCACGTTTTTTTTTAGGGTCGAATTCGAGCTAAGAGCACAGGAGGTGCAGTAGGGCCGTGCAAGTGGCAGCACGCCTTGTCCCTTTCTTCAACAGTGTACAAGTTTGGGCGAAAAATAGGATTATTGAGTGTTTCCTTATTTTGTTTATTTTCTTGTCGCAGTTGTGTTGCTTTTGGTCTATTTTGACCTCGATTCTATTGACTTAAGCCTATCCCGTGTTGCTATTTATTCTTTGTTTTTTTTTTTTTTTTGTTTGCAAAGATTTTATTTTGCTTGTTTTTTTTTTGTTTCGTTGTCGCTGTCTAATCTCTTTTTGGGTATTTCGCTTTCTGCTACCTTTTGCAGCTACGTATACTCTTTTGCTTGGCCATTTTCTTATCTAGCCTCATTGTTTTTGCCTTTGCGCCTAAGGATATACTACTTTCCCAATTCACAGGCATATCTTTTTGTTTGTTTTTTGGTTTATTGTTCTTTTCGTCCTTTCTTTTCTGCAGTAGCTATTGTTTTGCTTGCCGAGAAGATAAAAATGTCAACGCGTGTCTTTTTGTTGTCAATTGGTAATAATAATGAAATAATGTCAAATTAAGGCAGAAATCGGAAGTCGACAATTTGCGGGCGTATACGAGATTACCGGTATAATAATAAATATGTGTGAGTGAGTGTGTTGCTCAATGCCTTTGGTTTAGTTTTGGTGAGTGGCATTATAAAACAAGTAATGGACTGCATATATTGCTCGCTTGGTGGAAGAACGCATTAAATGAAAAAAATTAACGGTTTAAATCTCTTTTAACCAGGAGTTTCCCTTGAATACAAAAAAGTATTTAATAACTGAAAGATGAGGAAATTATGTATAATCAGGGACCGAAGCAATTACGAGTTATATTATTATATTGTATTAATATTTGCTATCAAAAATAAAATAAATTTCTGAATTTTATTGTGTGGACTGATTTTTTTAAGTAAAATTTTTTTCTTTTAAAAATTTAGTGGTTGTTTTTTAATGACAAATAATTTTTTAACCAAAAATAAAACTCCTCTCTTGAGCGATTTTTTTTTTGTTTTTGTTGAAAGTTTGAGAAACTTGTCAACATATCGCTCGTTTACTTCAATAGTATCATAACTCAAAAAACAAACTCGAGAAAAATATTTTTAAAATGTTGTTTTTAGATTTTTATTTTACAGGAGAAGCAAAAAATATTACAAAAAAATTTCCAAACACAGGTAGGCTTTCTAATAAGTGGTACACAACTCTAAAGCTTTAAATTTTTATTGAAGTTGTATTTTAATACATCCTACCAAAATCTGTGAAAAACTGAGTTTCAAAAAAGCGTTGGTTAGGGCCTTTGTGAATTAAGGTAAAGACATACTTTCATGGTAAAACTTAGTAAATATTTTGTTCCAGTGCCGACGAAGCAGCAGAACAAATATATAACCAACCCCGCCTTACTTTCCCCACAACCGAAAAATATGATGTGAGGAGAATTATTATCGGGACAGAGAGTATAAAATATAGAAAGAGTTTAAATCCAGATATAGTACAGCAACAACCGCAGTCAAACCACAACATTCATACGGTTACTAATAGGGTATACGACATTAACCGACGAGCGCATTTTAACAGGTAAGTCAAGAAACGTTTTCTAGAGCACTAGCAGGCCGACTCACCGGTTTTTTTTTTTTTTTTTTGTCGATGCAATGGGTCCAACAGAAGAACTGAACATTCCGCTCGATTTGGTACCTATAGGAATTTTTATTGAAAATTCAGCTATTAGCTGTGGAATAAAATTACGGGATATCGGATACTAGAAAGAAATCGGCAGATTGTTATACTACATAAATAAATTCACATCTGATATGAAAGCGCTGCCCACTGAATAAATCATATCAAAAAAGAAAAATGAAAGTCCATGGAAATTATTTGCACATTTGATTTTTCTTCAGTGGCTGCCTGCTTTGAAATGCTATGTACGGCAAAACTACTCAGCTTTTGTTTGACCCTCACAACGAGAAGTTATGCAGAGTTTGATTTAAGAGGCTCATCGCTCCCAAACTCGTCACATTTATTAAAGTAAGCATTTTTATACCCGAGCGCACTTGTGCACAAGGGTATTATAACTTTGTTCACATAACGGTTGTTTGTAACAGGCAAAACCAATCGAGATAGATATAGACAAATGTATACATAAATGATCAGGGTGAAAAAAGAAATCGATTAAGCCATGTCTGTCCGTCTGTCCGTCTGTCCGTGTACACGATAACTCGAGCAAAAATTGAGATATCTTAACGAAATTTGGTATGAAGGTTTCCCTTAATCCAAGGTAGGTTGGTATTGAAAATGGGCGAAATCGGACTTTAACCACGCCCACTTCCCATATAACGGTAATTTCCAGAAATACGAAAACTGCGATATTTTAGTAACTACTGAAGATAATTCACTCAAAATTGATATTTACAATAATTTTTAGACGAAAAATAAGAATATTATAAATTTTTGGAAAATGGGCGTAGCCACGCCCACTTATGGTTACATGTGTATATCTTGGTAACCGCTGCACCAATTTCTTCCAAACTTGGCACAGTTGTTGGCCTTCGTACAGCATAAAAAACCGCCGAAACTTTTTAAAATCGGACAATAACCACGCCCACATCCCATATAACGGTAATTTAGAGAAATACAAAATCTTCGATAAATCAGTAAATATTAAAGCTAATTTATTCAAAATTGATGCTTGCAACAATTCTTTACCAAGAAATACGTTTATGGTAAAATTTTGGAAAATGGGCGTGGCACCGCCCACTTATGATCACATATAAGTATATCGGTAACCGTTCTACCAATTTGTACCAAACTCGGTATGGTTATTGTACTTGCCACGTGTAAGCAAAACGTTGAAAATTATTGAAATCGGACTAAAATAACGGCCGATTCTCATATAACGGTAAATTTAAGAAATGCTTGAAACTTCAATATTTCGAAATTGAAGGACGCTAATTTACTCAAAATTGATACACCCCGGCTTACCATCTAGCGGAAGGTTTCGGAAGGGTGAAAAAACATATATTTAATACTTGCGCCGGGTATTTAATGTTCGGCTCCGCCCGAACTTAGACTTTCTTACTTGTTAGAATTAATTTTCCACTACTTTTTTAATTCTATCATTCATTTAAAAGTCTCAGAGTTGAATTTTCACGGAATATTTGCATTTTTTCTAAACTATTTTGAGTTGTATGTTTTACCTTTTGATTTTGTAATTTTTTTTTAGATTTTTGTACTAAATAGCTGCTAAATTTATGTCAACTAAATGAACTTTTACGAAAATTTTTACACATTGCGTGCGAAATTGACGGTTCACCATATTGCGCCAGACGAAGGGTTAAAGGGCAACACCAGCCAAAAAAACCCTTTACTGCCATATAAATATATTATTAACTACCTTTCAAATGCTACATAAAAGCTTTGCCAAACAATTTTAAATTATAATACTTTGTGCGCTCGCACGTTGCATTCATCGTACCCTTTAAAGGCAAATTTGAATTTTTGTACTTAAATTTGTACGCTGTCATCGCCGCTTTCATTTAACTTACGCACAACTTTGCACTTCACTTGATGGAAATAATTAAATTTCTCTTTATTACTTGCCCGACTGAAAGGCCCCCGAGTCGAACTGCAGTTAGGCAGCCAACCACTTACGAAAATATTCGACGTGAGACTTTCGAAGAATTCCAAAAAGGAATTTCTTAATGAAAATATCACAGCAGTCAGTGCAAAGTTAACAAAAACATTTCTTAGCCTTTTCTTTTTCCAACATTTTATAGCAGAGAACAAAGAATGGAGTTACCCGAAAGAAAAGGGATAAAATTGTACGCAAAACAAAAAAAATTGGACAGCAAAAGGGCAAAATTAAAAAGTGCAGAGTAAACGGCCTGCAGGTCTACCGCTAATGCATTATAAGGCCGCCGCTGCTTGAGAGTGGTAAGTGAAGCTACAAGTAAATAAGACATGAAGGATAAGAAAAAGATTTAGACAAAAAACAGGGCGGGGTGAGTTGGTCGACTGGCCGAATTGACTAAATAAATGGGAAAAAGTTAAAAAAAGAGCACTCGGTCACCTGTCATACTTTAACGAAACTGAAACCCAAAATAACAAATGAGAGGAAGGAGGGTTTTAGCGATGTGCAGCAAAAAAGTAAAGTTAAAAATACATCAAAAGAAAATTAAAAGGGTCGCTTCTGGGCTCTTGGGAAAAATTTAAAACTAATCAAAATAAAAAATTTAGTTTTCCCTGTTGCGCACATCTCCATATTTCACTATTACACTATTCTCGAGTTCGTTGCACTCAGCCAGCATTCATTGAATGTCTCAACTTTTTTCGCAGCCACAGGCAACAAGTTTGCAAATAGTTTGCCTATAGAGAAACTTTCTTGAGACGTTTTTTGCCTTGCTTGCTTTTCTTTGGCTAGGTTTTGTTCAATAGAATATTGGTCGAAGAATGTGTAGGAGAAGATGTAATGTAACTAAAAAATGAATACGAATAAGTATACCGTTATCTAAGCGGAAATTTTGTATGGCGAAAACTTGATGTAGGCGTTCGGCAATCAATGAACATTGTAAATAGTGCAGCTTTTGTAGAAGTTAGCATAAAATAATTTAAAATATGAGTAGACTGACAGTTTGCTAGGCTCAAAGCAAACCCTGCAAGAAACTACTTGCTGCATCTTGCTCGGCGTAAATATTTTGGAGAGGTTTAATCGCAAACTCCTCTTTCGGAACAGAAACACACTTATCTGAGGTAATATTTAGGTAGCGCGGCTTCAAAGTAAAATTATTGTTTGTATTGTGGTGGAATGTTTGTTTTCAGATTGACACAAGATTACTGAAAAAACTGGTACTTTTACTAATGCCCACCACCGTAATCAGTCCTGCGACTGCCGTCTGAATTCTAATGACTCCCTGCGCGGGCAAGTTAGGAGGACGAAATTCGAGTATGTGGTCGTGTGTTTACATATTAGTATAATTTTTTCAAAAATAAATACCGCAAATTTTCAGGGATATTCAGGGTCTAAATTTTGAAGGAAAATTTTCCATACCCATTCGTCCTTGTGAACAAAAAATTATAATCGTTTTTAATTCTACAGATGTGGTACCCACATTTTTAATCTTTATTGCACCGAATTTTTAAAATAATTTTTTGAATCAATCTTATTTTGAAGTCATTATTAAATTTTTTATGTGTAATATTTACTGTGGGTTTTCAGTGAAATGAGTCTCAAAATAACTGACTTCTTGTTTCCGCGAGGATACCATCAGAAACCTTTGATTGAAACCGGCTTAGTGGTTTGATATTTTTAAGGACATTATTTTTGCAGTGTTTTTTGATTGAAGTCCCCCTTTCATGTGCGTGGATCGAATTCTAGTTACGCAAGAAGCAAGTTCTGAAGCTGCTTTATAAAAAATCAGCAGGTTTTCAGCATATTTTCGTTGTGACTTTTTTTTTTTGTATAACAAACATGTTGCTCAAAGTGGTTCAGCAACATTAAAAAAATACATTTAATAAATTTTATATATATATTTTTTTAATAAAAGGATTAGGTTATAAAATATAATAAAGAAAATGAAACCAAACCTTGATAACTGTGTTTGGTTTTTGTTAGGAAGTTTTGTAAATTTTTATAAGTAACATTTCATAACGGTCTAACCAAAAATGATAGACGTTCAAATTGTATACCAGTTCATATTTGATGATTAACGAACGTGGTAGCACTTTCGTTAACACATAGAACGTAGAATATAAGGGAGCCATAAACATAACATTCTTGTTTTCTATGATCCTTGCTTATCATTCTTGCATCAATTTTTTTACAAAGGGTTTTTAGAATTATTTTTGTTAGGTTTGTTGTTTTTTTTTAAACAATACCGTTAGTATGGTGAACCTTACATGACCTTAGTGAATTTATTAAAAATAATACGAATTCCCTCAAAAAATGCATGGGTATGAAATGTAAAAGTGTATATAATTTTGCGATACATTTCCAATTATTTTCTGTTTTGTTTTAAGTAAAACTGTATTAAAAGATGTTATTGTCTTTTCTATTTTAAAAATAAAGTTTTATGTTCTGATTCGATGCTTTAGAAATTACCCGATCTTTGTCCACAGGAATCTGATCACCGTACGTATATTGCCGTCTGACGTTCCAACAACCATTTAGGTTAGAGAACGATTAGAAAACGATTCGAATTCTAATGAGTCTCTCTATCGTGGAAGGTTAGAAGACAATTAGAGAAACTTTCGAGAATTACAGCATTATCTACGAAATATGGACTAAGTTCTGAATATCGAGAAAAAGGCTAGAAATCTAATCGTATTCTAACTGGTTTCTAATGTCTAGTGTTTTTCTAATCATTCTCTAATCGAATTCTTACATACATAGTTCTTTAGCCTGATTTTCGACTGACCTCACAGGATGTTTGAAGGATCCACCACCGATGAGATTTTCGCCTGGCGGAGCACCATTTAAAGCACGGCAGAGGGTTATATTATAAGCCAAAATATAATGAGAGGATATTTAAATTTGATTATAAATATAACACGACTGTACTCGGAACATAGCACCAAATACCGTTGTTAAATTAAATACGCTGTTAAAATGTATATACTTGTTCTGCTCAGGGCTTTTTTTTTAAATTTCCGATAAAGATATCTACCATCAAAGATCAAAGCGAAATGAATTTAAGTACAATTATTCGCTGGCGGAGAGTAATACATACGCATGCTTGTATGTAAATACGTTTGCTTTCAAAAATAGGATGCTCTTGGCTCTTATCGTCTTTTAAATTTAAATTAATTATAACCCTAATTGAAACAATAATATTAATGCCCAGCCGTCCACTTAATCTAGCATGAAAAAGTTTGCAACGAATTCACCGTTTTTAAAGCGACTAAGCTACTTTTAAAATCTTATGATTAACTGAACTTAACTAAAATAAAGACTGTTTTAACTTGAAACATGATCCCAAAAAAGAAAAAAAATACCACCGGAATATACGCTACTATTGAAAATGGAAATGAATTATTCAGTCGCATTGAACGCCGGCAAATGCTGGAAGATGAGGAATGATATGTCCGCTGCCGCAGCGCCATTACGCCGCATTCTCAAGTAGAAACAATAAGTAAGTTTGTATAAATGCGCACTGGCAGCAGAAGCCCACCACCATTCGTCGCCATTATCCGGCATTAGCGAACGCTTTGATGACAGCAGCTGATTTGTGGCGCACGTCAATTGTGATAAAAGTTTCAAATTGGCAAAAGCCCACGTCGATGTCGATGGTTATGGTGATGCTGATGGAGGTGGCGGTGACGCTGGTAACGATGCTGCATCGCAAACGACATTGGTGACAACTTTAAGTGAAACGTGGCCATTTGCATATGGCGTGCGCGCCGAACGATGAAGGAGCGAGCACACAATGCCGCCGCTTTTGTGCCGGAAGAGGTAAAGGTGATTTTTCGAAAGCTATTGCTCCTAAGTTTCCAGCTTTTCTTCCACTCCAACGCCCCGGCTGATATTCGTTTGCAAGAAAAATGATAGACGGCGCACGATAAAGTTTTTGTAAGTGCACTAGTGTGCAGATAGTACGTTGGTGAACGAACATACATACATGCACAGCTGAGTCTGAGATTTTCGGCTTTGATTTGCAAAGTGCGCTCCGAAAAAAGAATGAAAACGGTAGGAGTATAACAAGTATAACAAGTTGGGCATGGTCGGCTGTGGACACTGCGCGTAATTGACGATTAAATTGGCCGTGTTGGACGTGAAGAAAAGTTGAAGTGATCTAGGATTACTCGGCGCATTGCAGCCCGCTTGTTTTGCTGCTTCACTCTTTCGGGTAAGGAGTTTGCCGCGAAACGTTCGTGCAAATATTTCGCGCCAAATTTCGATTGCCACTGGGTAAATGGCATTTTAAAGTGGGAATTAGACGCTTACCGCCACATCGATGAGGGGATGACTTGTTACGTCATTTAGAAGGAGTTCAAGGATATTCGCTTATGTGTATGAGTGTCCGCTTGCCATCGAACTTTGTCTGGTTGTGCTATGGCGAACATAACCACCATCTACACCTTCACTGTGCAACAATCGCATTTGATTGCCTCCATATAAGTTTTTAGGCTTTGTGGTAGAGGTGATGAGCAGAAGTATGCTCGAGTTTGCGGCAAAGTTGCAATCAAGTGAATGACGTGCAACACTGTCAGACCAAGAAATTAAGGAACGAATCACGTTGTCCGTTGTCGAACTGCGCTGCTTGCTCTTCGCCGTTGCAATTGCACTTATCCAGTTGGTTTAGTCGCGTCAAGGACTGCCAAAAGAAGTGGTTAGTATGACTAAAAAAAGTATGGAAAGTAAAAATAGTAAAAACGGTAACGATTTTGGAATGATCTAAAAATAACATGTGAAGAAGTATAAGTTTGGGCGAAACCGAATTTTATATTCCCGGCGCAGGTATCATCAAATATCATCATTTCAACTTTCTCTCAACTACCTTTATTCCGATTACAAACGTTTTCAAGAAATCAAGTAAGAAATATATTCCTCGTTTCCTTAGCCTGGTTTTAGCGACTTTTCCGCATGAGGCTTTGCGTAAGCTCCAATCTTTTTATGCTTTCGTACTTTCTACATAAATAAGAGATGAATATTCAAATGTAGACGGAATTTTAACGATTTTTTTTTAAAGATTTTGTTATCGATTTTTCTATCAATATTTTTTGAACTTATCGACATAATAATCGATATTTTTTATCGATTTTGCTACCAATATTATTATATTTTGCTATCGATAATTTTATCGATATTTTTATTTTGCTATCGAAATTTGTATCGATATTTTTATCGGTTTTGTTATCGATATTTTGATGGATATTGTTTTGTTATCGATAGAGTATAAAGATAAATATGAAGATTAAGGAAAACAGAATAACGTACATGTATGTAATTAGAATGAACAGGGGTAGAGGTAGGGATCTAGATAGAAAACAAAGACACAGAATAAAACCCTAATACGATGGGTGAAAACTTCGATATATTTCCCATAAATATTAGAGAAGGCACCGATTCGTTCGTCATTGGCATGTTAATTCAATCTGTATTATCTACAAATGAGGTTATTCGCTCTCGAAATTTTTTATGGCGAATTACGTAATTCGAGTGGTAATTGGATGGCGAATTACGAATGGGGGAGCGAATTACGAATAAGGGAGGGAATTACAAATCGTGGAAACGTCGTATAAGCAAAAGCAAATGTAACTATATATATGTGAATTGGTTATGAGACAAAATAGATATATATAACGTAAGTTCCACTTCTCCAGTCTGGCCCAGGCACACTTACTTTTTTTTTATTTGGGAATCGGCGCATTTATGCATATCTTCTATCATTTCTTCATGTACATATATCTTGCATTGTAACAATCCGTTTTGCCTTGACTGTAGGGTTTTATGTCAAAATTGTACGAGTACGTCATGAATATTTCATTCGCAATCACATTGTTTTTTGCCAAATTTCGAGATTGTTTTAACGTGCACCGTAAACTTTGAAATCTGCTACCGTGCCATGCCACGTCACTCCGCGACCTGTGCGATCCAACACATACATATAAAAATACATATGTATGTACATTCACACACGGGAAATTACCGCTTGAGCACTTTACCTCAGCTACTTGGCGTCGCACAAACAGTCAAAGTTTCGCGTTCTACTGAATTAGGACGTTGGTGCCGCCGAAACCTGGTGAGAGTTGTACACACAGCCAGTGTTGCCAGGTCACTGCAGTGGGAAATCGTCATTTGGGTTCTTAAAAATCGTCATTTGCATGTAAAAATCGGCAACATATAAAGAAATTAAAATAAACAGAACTATTTAGAAAGCTCTTTTGGTTTTTTTCTGACTGATATATGTACATAGAAAAAAGTTAAACGTTTTTACGAATTTTTCAAAATTTACATTACCTTTAACAAAAATATTTTTAATTGAAATCATTTTTAGATCATTAATGCCCAGCTGCACCAATCAATTTTAAATTTATTTAATAATTATTTAATATTTAAATTTTAATACTCTGATAAATTTAAAATTGATTAGTGAAACTTTATATAAGTCGTATAAAATTTATTGTTGTCACAAAATTTTTCTCTACTACATATTATGTTTTTCAGCATTCTAGAAAAATCAAAAGAATTGGTTACATTATTTTTGTTGCTTGAAAAAGAATTTTGCCGTTGGTGTAAATTTTCTTGAAGAACTAAATAAACGAGCGTTGGTTTTTTCTTGTGATCTTCAGGCTGATTTCAGGAAATCTTTGTAGAATAAAATTTCTTTTTCATTTCATGAATAGATTTTATATGAACTTTTCGATTTCTTGAGAACTGTATACTATCGACAACTACTGTTAGTGCAGTCGCATGATATAATTTGCATACGACAATTATGTTTTAGCAGAAATGGTAAACAAATTTACACTCTAATTTTTTAGTTGTCTCTGTAACTATCTTCAAAGTTGAGAATCAACAAAATTTGCACATAAAAAACATCGTGGAGGTGGAATTCCCCGCTTTGTTGGCGGAAAAGAGGGGTGGAAGTATTTGGTCCGCGCTTAAAAATTTTAACCCTTATGTAGTAGACTTCTCCTTTCTTTGTTGCCGGAAAAGAGGTGCGGCAGTATTTTTGCGCAGAACATCTTTCTGCGGGGCGGCCTTCGTCAAATCGTCATGGCTGTAAAATGTCTTCAAAATGACGACCAAATCGGCAACCTGGCAACACTGCACGCAGAACACATTTATCCTAGTATGTGTGCGTGTATATGTATTAGCATGCATGCAAGGGCCTCAGTACTCTCAGCTAATGTGTGTGTGTATGTGTGTTTGCGTAGTTATCTTTGCTGCATCACTGAATCCTAGCATTCATTTCGCCAAATTTGTGGCTGGTTTTGCTGCATATTTAACATCACATGGCCGTACTTGCTGGCTGCAGCTTGCAATGTGCCTCCGCCGTTTTCACGTGATTTTAAAATTCAACGCAGCTCAACTTCCACCTTGACCGACCGCAAAGCCAGGCGTTTGCTTCGGTTATTTTACTTCTCCTGTTTCTATAAGGTAATCGCTGTTGGCATGGATGGCAGGAAATTTTATGTTTTTAGCGAATTCTACCACAAGCAATGCGAATTAGCTGGTCATTCCGTGTTGTTGTATTTTGTTATATATTTTTTTGTTATTACTTATTATTGTTGGCAGGTACTTAACTGAGCTGTGGCACGTTTTAAAATTTCCCTCAATGCCAATCAAATGTTTTTCATTTGTATTGCGGCAATTATGTGATGGCCTTGGTTGTTTGGGACAGCTAAGCGTGCGTATAATTATTGTAGTGTGGGGCGAGGTGCGAATGAAAGTAGTGAATTCATTGGTGGAGATTAATTGTGAATGGCTTTTATCGTTATGAGTTTCCACCGCAACGTACCCAATTACTTGTTTATAAATATTTCAGTTGGAAAAATGTATTAAGATTATAGTTTTGTGGAATATACATACATACATACACACTGCTTCACTTGAATAGGTACGCATTTTTTCCTCAAGATTTAGATTTGTGGGCACTCGAGGAGCTTAATTTTAAACTAATTTTAAAGAATGGCAATTCGAAGAAAAGTAATGAAATGTTTATTTTGATTTACTTGAAAGCGCATTTCAGCTGCTAAAAATGCATAAGTGGAGGGCTTCACTGATCCAGAGCTTTGCCTTCGATCTGTTGGATACGAAACTCAAGAAAAATCAAAGGTTTTTGACAGCTGCAGTCTGTGCACGGCATCGCTTAAAAAGCATGAAAACAAAACCGGACGAAAATATCAAAAACGTCCAGGTCAGCATCTAATTGCCGAGATTGTGGACCAAATTTAAAGGAACACGTAGGTGTTCATGACACCGGAAGGTAAGAAAATTGTGGTTAGGCTTACTTTTGATTGCTACAACGGATTCAAAAATAATTTTCACGCTTTTTGATAGTACGAACACTGTTTGTTTCCCCACCATAATTCAGAAAAAGAGTAGGCGGTCTGAACCGCCATTTCGTATTCTAGAGCAGTTCACATAATATTTCCGGAATTTCGAAAAATTCATAAAAAAAATTAATTGGGACATTTGACTAACATTTGACACATATTTCCGCATGTTGTTCTTGAATATGCTAGCAAAGTTATGTTCCGATTCGCACAACAGCAGCTGTAAAAACGAGGATATAACGGAGCCGGGTCTTAATTTTCTTAACCTTCGTGCTATTCAGAGGACCCGAACTTAATGCGAACATTTTGGAATTTAGTGTGTTGCAAAGTTTGCGATCAGACAATCCACGTGATGATTGGCAATTATCTTTTCCTTGGCTTTTCAAAGCACCTCTAGAATTGTCTTACGAGTAGGGTTGCAAATACAATGACCTTGACACTCATATTTTAATGTTTCGTAAATGTTGGGTATAAGATAACGAAATTCGGCTTTCATACAGTTAGAAATCATTTTCAAAAGAATATTCAAACTAAAACTTTTACCGTCTCTTTCGTCTAACATTGTGATAAATATTTCACTTCAGTTATAAATTAAGTTGAATTTGAT
The DNA here is from genome assembly GCF_001687245.7 of Rhagoletis zephyria. Taxonomy (NCBI): domain Eukaryota; kingdom Metazoa; phylum Arthropoda; class Insecta; order Diptera; family Tephritidae; genus Rhagoletis; species Rhagoletis zephyria. Next base: position 16,850 of record NW_016164401.1, on the reverse strand, counting down.
TTTTCAAACACGTGGCAACCCTCCACAGATTAAAATTTTTAAACCCCTTTTCGATTGATATCCAGCTTTTATTAATTCATCTAACTTTCTTAATAATTTGAGTGTAACTTTTTAAACAGGTGGCAACCCTCTTCAATCATTATAAATGTTCAAACTAAAGATTTCTTAACAATCTTGCGTTAGTCGCCCATATTTTAAGATCTCATACAATTTATATACATACATATATACCCTGGTGTGAAATAGAGTCAATTGACATTATTACCTTTTCAAAAGTGAAATAAAATCCATTGACATTATTGCTCTTTGAAACATAAAATTCGCTTAGCTTGGCGGCGGCGCGCGGCCGTCGCGTCCCACCTCGTCACACTACGCCGCGCAGATTTGAATCATATGTGGGATTTCCCATTTTTTCCTATACGCATCAAAATTGCGAACCAACGTGTACACATAAATCGAATCTCTTCAGGAATCTTTCATCGAAACATCTGTGTACCAGGATACAGTAGTAAGAAATTGCACAAAATTACAAAATTTTATAAAAAGTTTATTGAAAGTAAAGGTCTAATAAAAAATCGGATTCTTGTGTATATTTGGTGACAAAAATTTAGTCATTGGCATTTTTCTTGTTTTCAAGCATGCCACATACGATTTTTATAAGAAGAGAACTTTTTTAAATATGGCTGCGAAGATATTACGAAAGCAAATGATATCAATCAATATTTCGACTAAAGCGCCACCTAGTGGGCTCTGCCATGTATATCCTTTCAACCCTTTACTATACAGTCTATAAGAGTCGAAATTTTTGACGCTATGATATTCCTTCCCCTAAATCGCCCCAACTACGAACTGTGCTGCGCATAATATCGAATATATGTATCTATGAAAGTATTTTTTATGTGACGTTACAAAAATACTTTCAAACTGGAGGTCGCAATTGGAAATATATATTCATAATCAATAACTGTAAGCAAATGACCTTACAATATAGCCTCATTTAACTTTGCTGCAGTTAACAACTAAACGATGACCAAAACTAACTGAATATTCTTATATCCCAACAATAAAGCAAATGTGTGACACATTGTAGACAAATTCTACGAACGCCAAAATGATGCGGGCGTTCATATCAACGATAATCTCGTCGAAGCAATAAAACTGTCGCCACTTGTAAGTAAGCTTGTAAGTACTCCTACGACATACAACCACTATCTAAATATAAATAATTATATTCACTGCAATTTGTCGCCCACACTTTTAGTCATGCTTGACCGGTGGTTGGCTAGCCGCTTAACTGTTTGGTTGGCTTGTGTACGCCTAGAGGAGTTGAAATCAAAGACCAACGACCGGAACCCTCGAAAATGATTCGCAAGCATTTCCGATTTTATCATCGATAAACTACTGAGCGCTAAGCGAATAAGGCTTAAACAAAAAAAAAAAGGAGCAGAGAATTCTTTCATTTACACGTATGCCAGCCCATATATGTACATATGTAGGTATGTATGTACATCTATGTATGTACTATGTACTATATTAGAGTTGAATAAGCAAGCTAATAGGGAATTTACATTAGGTGATTTTCAGGCAACTTTTAGTTGAAAGCAAAAATCGCCTGGTGTAAATGGCCTTTCAACTAATCGCTTTGAATGAAGTTGGTCGGCTGCCTACTTTCTGTTGAACTTCTGATTCAGCTAATCACCCGTGAAAGTTGAATCATGTAAATTCCCTATAACACACGCGAATACCTATACCCAGCAATAAATTTGGAACCGCTTTTTTTGGCAGCGAATTCGGAAAAATTCGGTAAGTGCCTACATTTTCGTTTCTGCAAGGCATGACTATAACACGGACACGTGATTGGCGGACATTCTAAGTAATAAAAAAATTCTAGAACACATTTTCACCTAGGCTACTCCAAATTTTGTGCTGGGAACATATTCTAGATGGCATTACTTTAGAATGTCTAAACTGTATTTCGCTTTTCGATGTCACATTTATTTCCGAGGTAATCGTGTTTTTTTTTTGCNCACATTGTTACTTTTTTTCCGCATACATACACTACTTGGCGTTGAGAGAGTAAATACTTGACGTACTTGCTATTACTCCACCAAAGTACGTACTCTACTTTCCCTCATCGCGTACGAGAGATATTTGCTGCTGCCAAAAGGGAGTAGCAAATCTACTCTCTGTATACTTGTAGTACGGTAAGTACTTGCGTATTAAATTTCAATTCTGGTTGTTAGCCTACTAGTGGATATCGTTTGCAGCGCTGGTCAGTGAAATTGAAAGAGTAAAAATAGAATATGGGAATTGACGATGTAAGGAAGTGTTTACGTCCTTATTTATAAAAAA
>NW_016164401.1:5087-13586 GCF_001687245.7 Rhagoletis zephyria | reverse complement strand
CTTACATATATATGTATCTATGCACATACGTATCTATGCACATACGTATCTATGCACATACGTATCTATGCACATATGTATGTATCTATGCACATACGTATCTATGCACATACATACATATGGACTTAGGTATGTATATCAGCATTTTATTTGAAAGTACGTTTTGCTCGTCGCTCTCTTCATTCCTGTCCTTAGTTTTTTTCAAATACCACAAATGCACGATCCAGAAAATTCTTCTATCATTCTTGCCACAAATGTATGTTTTCTTCGAAAATACTCAAGTACTACCAGTAGAGTACTCTACTGTCAAATACCTTTTACTCGCAGTAGTTGCGGAAGGCAAAGTAAATACTCTACGCGTCTTGCTATTGATCGGTAGTTTACGTACGCTTGCAGAAACTGGTTTATGCTTATTCACACTTGACCCGAACGATGAGAGTAAAGGAGGGAAAGTATTTGCGCGGCGATCGGATGTCTTGTTAGGCCCTTTAAATGGCATTGCGCAGGAGTTTAGTGTGAACCGATGCCAGCTGTCATGTGTGGAAAACGTAAAGTGGCATGTGACAATTTGTGAACTCAAACGCGCGATGCGCAACAAAATCGCAGTTGTACAATTGAAGTAAAATTGGATGTAAAAAAACAAATACATGCCTAAGTAAAAGGTTGTGTGTGTTTGAAAGTTTGAATGTTGCATACATTTAGGGGCGCGGACTGCCGTTTTCCGTGACTTTTAGTTGTCGCGGCGAAAGGTTGCGCATTTTACTTGATTGTTGTCATTTTGGGGTTGATAAGTGTTGGCGTTGCGCGAACACGACACTTGCTGACGTTTTTATGGTGTGTTTTTAGGCGTTTTGCCGTTTGTCACAAATTTAATATATTAACTGGCTGTAGTGGTGGAGCATACTCTCATTCAATAGCGTGGGAAATCTCCTTGCCAAAATTCGAAAACAGTGTTTGTTAAAATCAATCGAAAATTCGTGTGAAGTGTTCTCTACGTGCTTTGTGCTGATCGCGTATTTATGGAGTTAGCAACTTTTCATTGAAAAAAAATCACGTTTTTGGAGTTAGCCAATTTTATTTTCAAAATTTTAGCGTTTCTAAATGCTAAAAAAAAAAATATTTGCTTTCACCAACATGTAAAAATATTTTCCCCTCTTCCGTCAATATCAAGAATTGGAGTTAGCAGCTTTTATCGCTTCGACGACAGTACATACACTGAAGAGCAAAACTGAAACAATAAAACGGAAAATTTGTGGTAATGTGCTTTATCAGTTTATTTACTTTATGGTAATTCAAATTTGCATGTCGCCTTACCGATATTTAGCTAAACGTTTGACAATACAAATTTTAAGATTCGCATATGGAAACTCAGAAAAATGTTATCAAATAAAATTGAATAGGATTGTTCCAGTTTTGCACCTTAGTAATTTCTGGTAAGATCGATGGTAAAAAGAAAAGTGACTACAAATGAGCATTTTCAAAGAATTTGGCAATTTCTGAGGATATTTTTGCAGGCTTTTATTAATTTTAACAGGACAATGATCAGAAACATCCTCCGAAACTGGAGCGAAATAGGTATGCTCGGATTTGAATCAACAGAAAATTTATGGAAGTGTTTGAAAATGCCACTGTTCAATTGCGAAAATTCTCCCAATCGCATGCAAGACCCTTGGGCATGGCGTTGAGGACAACCGGTGCGCAATCTTAACAGATTTCGTCTAAAACCTGTGCGAAAGTATCCCAAGATGGCCATAAAAGCTCAAATATTCAAATTGGTTATGGCCAATTTATTAAAAGTCAAGCAAATGGTAAAATTTTCTATCGGGTGCAAAACTGGAACAATGTGCTTGTATGGCCTTCTGATGAAATGCACATTGGAAATGTGAAATCCGAAACTGGATTACAAAAATATATTCATATATCGCTAATATATCGCAAGAAAATTCACATTATGTAGAACAGTTTCGGTTTTGCTCTTCAGTGTATATTGAGATTACCGTTGTTTTTTTTTTTTTTTTTGGTGTCTAATACTTATGGCCAAGGCTGTACCAAATCACAAAACACGAAAACAGCCGAATCGATTCAGATGATTTCGATAATTCTACCAAACTTGCCAATATTACGCATATGCCACTTCTTTATAAATATACTACGCATGCATATATGTACATTGTGCGGCATGTTTCAGGTGTCAATTATGTTTATCAGCCTTTCTAGGGCTTTGTTGTATTCCTGCAATTCTTGTCGCTCCATTCATTTTTTTTTCACTGCCTTTGGCATTTGTGCTTTTACCACTCACTCGCTAGTAAGTAGACCTTCTCTGTTTTTTTTTTTTGTGTTTGTGACTTTGACATTTTGATTTACTTGTGTCCTTGCATACGTGAGAGGTAAGAATGCCATTTGCTTCCTTTCACACGCTCATGCATTTGTTATTAATGTATTTTTGTACTAAAATTTCATATATTTTGGTACGTAAAGAAATCTAGATGGGATTTTAATCTTTTAGATATGTATTAACTTATAGATATGTAAACATATGTATGTATATGCAATTTCAAATTTATGTTCATTGTAATACTTATCGTAGCGCAACCGTAACCGCAATTAGGGTTGCCTGACGTACCCCATTGGGGGGGGGGGACACACCGCATTTTGACTTTTTGTCCCCCCTTGCTACGGAAGGCTGCGTAGGTCCCCCATTTATGCCTTGTTCTACTTTCACAGGCGATTGGTTGGATCAAAGTTGAACGATAAGTATAATTTTTATTTGAATATGTTCTATGCCATATGTATGGCTAAATATGTATACATATACCTATATTTTTAATGTACATAGGTACACTGGCGATTAAAACTGAATGAATGGTGATTTTTAACCGACTTCCAAAAAAGAGGAGGTTATCAGTTCGTCGGAATATTTTATTTTTATTTATTTATTTTTTTTTTTATGTATGTTACCGCATTACTTTGGACCACGTCAACCTTTTTCGATAATTCTTTTTGCATCGGAAAGGTAGTGTCTCAGAGGTGGTCCCATACTAAGATCCGATTAGTGGATCATGAGATATATATATATATTTTTTTTTATATGAGAGTTGAAGTCGGTTTTTTTGCTAAAAATTACTTGTTTCAATTTATAAAAACTGGCGTTGAATTTAAAAATTTTTTTTCCAAACGTTCTTGCACATTTTCTTCAAATTCATCTTTGTATGGAAAAAATCCTTCAGCAAAAAAATCTATGCGGTTTAAGTTTAGGTTGGTTGTTACATAAGCGAATAAATAAATTTTTTGTTCAGATTAATTATTAATGAATTTTATTTTTCCACTTAATAGTAACACAGGTTTACAAAAAAAAAAAAGCTTATGCATATTAAACCAAACCTATATATCCCTATGTTATTCGACACGCTGAATGCGAATCCGAGGTCCGTTAGCCTCCATCACGTCAGGTTCGTGGTCATTTGAAGGTCAAGTAGGGAAAAATTCATTGAATAAACCTGAAAATTCATACACATAAGGTTTTACATTCGCTGAACCCGAATCCGAGGCCCGTTAATCTCCATAATGTCAGCTTCGAGGTCACTTGAAAGTCAAATAAGACATAAAATGTATTCAATAAAAATTAAAAAAAATGTTTTTGTTGTCACTGAAACCGAGTATGGAGGTCCCTTGATTACTCAAGGTCATCTGGAGGTCATGCCCAGGTCATCCCAAGGTCAAATTCCGATGAATTTTATTGAATTTTCAGGTTTATTCAATGAATTTTTCCCTACTTGACCTTCAAATGACCACGAACCTGACGTGATGGAGGCTAACGGACCTCGGATTCGCATTCAGCATGTCGAATAACATAGGGATATATAGGTTTGGTTTAATATGCATACACTTTTTTGTAAACCTGTGTAATGATTGTTTGTAAAATGCTTCTGAGTTTGAATAATCATTATTTTAAAGTGAAAAAATAAAACTCAATATTAGTCATTCTAATTGATGGATAAAATAAAAATCAAGCAATAATAATTTGATTTGAGCGAAAAAATAAAACTCAAATATTAATTAATATCTTTAATATTTATTGGTTAACTCGATCGTTTGTAAATTACAGTAAAACGAACGACCACAATTACGTGAAAATAGGTTTTACGACAATTTCAACTTGTTGTTTTTTTTATGCAAATTAAAAAAATAATGATTATTTTCCGTTCCTGCTTATATTAACCGCAATCGTAATCGCAATCGTTATCCCTTACATGATTATTATCATTATCGTAGACGTAATCATAATCGTAGTCATAGTCTAAATCGTAATCGGACCCATAATCGTAAACGTGATCAGATCTTTTAGGGTAATCGCGGTCTCAATCGTTATGAAAATAGCACTTGTAATTAAAATCGAGATCAGTAACTTTTTAGTCGTTTTATATTCGTAATTGTATTTTCATTTTTAAATTCAAAACAAAGGTAAGTTTTGTTAAACCTCAAGTCCTATTTATAAGCAATTTCGGCACAAAAATCTCAAAAGTTCATATTCTGGTTTGACTGCCTTATTTCTCACTACTTACACAGAATTCGGTTCGGTGAATGTTTGTGGGTGCACTTGTGTAGGCGTGATTTTTTGCACTACAAACTTTTCAACAGCGAAACAAGCAAATATACTTACGAATTTCGGTATTTTTGTTTTTATTCTTTGGTGTGAACCTGCCGGCATGCAAATGACAAATGCTTTGTGAAATGTTTTGCGAAATTCAACCTCCACCTTCTGTTTACTTGCTATTCTGCATGAAAAGGAGTTGCTTTTTTTTCTTTTCTTATTCACTTCTGCTTTCTTTCGAACGCCTTGGCTTCTTCTCCTAATACCGTTCAGTCTCGGTGAATTTCCTTAAGTTTTTTCGGCAGCTGGTAAATGGTTGACCCAACTCACACATGCCTCGTAGCATCTGCGATTTTCATCAGTTGTGTTTTTAAGTGAGCCCTCCCCCACGACTGATTGTCACAAACTTACACGCCGCTGCTCGATGCCATTTTTTATCCGTCATGTAACTCACTTCTGATTTGTTGAAATCTCGTTTTTTCATCTCATTTTTAATGCTAAACGTGCGTTTAAATGACGCGTATTTTATTATGCGCTTCACCTTGTGGGGTGGTGTGGTGTGGCGTGCAGCAAAGTAAACTTATTGGTGTATGTTTTCCTTCAGCGTTATTTGGTTATTTTTTGTTTACAATTTACATTTGGCTTTTCACTTTCATTTCAACTTGCCTTAGTTTGTTTTGCATGGGTTTCCTTTTTGTTTTTTTTACTGCTTTCGCTTTTATGTATTTTTATAGTAATTTACTTTTTATTTGCTCGTGGTGCTGATTGTCGGTTGGCAGCGCGCGGCAGAGTATCATTACGAGTATCACGTGAGCATCTAACGTGATTTCATTTACATACATACTACATTCCAAGTCGAGGTATTAAATTGGTTTTCATGTTTTTGAGATTTTATTTTCATTTTCCGTATATCGACCGCACAGTAGTTCGAATTTAAATATTAGCTGCTGTGAGACTATTAAATATATGTAGCTAGTTTCACGAAACCATTTTAATTGAAAAACGGTTTTTTTTTTATACCCGAGCTCCCTTGTGACCAAATGGTGTATTAACTTTTCACATAACGGTTATTTGTAACAGCCTAAAGGAATCGATATGGTATGTAGACATATATAAATACACTAAAATCCTTAAAATGAAAAAAAAATTAGTTCACTTAACAGATTGGTTCACTTCTAGTTCGTTCAGCTGATGAAGCTTACTCTTCTGAGTAATAGCTCGTTCACATTATTGAACTATTTCGAAACTAAAAGCTGAGTCACAGGACAACAAAAATGTATGTAGAAGTTTGCAATAACGGCACAACTCAACATAAAATATTGGAAATCAAATGAAATAGTCTTTTCAGCGCGAATTGCGATCAGCTATTTTCTTATGTCCTTACAACGAAAAACAAGTTCCAATATGCGTTGTAAAATTACATTTCCATTTTTATTAGAGTTTCGCCACCGAAAGGGTTTAGTTCACTTTAATGAACGAACTAATGAACTAGTTCAATTAAGAGCTTCTCAAGTCTAATAAGTATTCTCACATACATACATAAGAAGCCTTAAAGTGTACTGTTCGATTTATGTATATCTTTAAAGGGTTTGTAAGCAAAAAGAAATATCGAAAACCTCATGTACTTCAAGGGACAATATCTCAAATTTAAAAAAGCTACACGGAGGATTGAAATAGAATTTTCAAGAGAAAATATTTCTCTTTCCAACACTTCGTTCAATAAAAAAGAATTATTATTTTTTTGACAATTTATTGATCTTGAGGCCGTGTTTAATGAAAAATTATTGTCGGAAAATAACAACAGCTTACAGTAATTTTTCCTAAATTATTTTTCATTAAAAACGGCCCAAGCTATATGAAATTATTGAATATGAATTGTTATTAGGTCAATAAATGGCAAAAAAGAAATCCTATTGATGAACGTGCATTGAGGAAACAGTTAAAGATCGTGTTATCTCAAAAACCAAAATTCTTTGTTTTAAAGAAATGATTTGAAATTTCATTCTAGGGAGTTTTCGATGCCGCTAATTACGAATAATAACTTTTCGCTTTTTATTACAAAAATGTCACTAGAAATGAATATAAAGAGAGGACTTAGGGTACGGGTCGTTACAGTGAACAGTTTTCGCTTCCTAGGTGGTCCCTTTAGTCAACTCAATGTCAAAAAAGGCCTATCTAGAAACTTTTTTTCTCGAATTTTGGCCGCACTTTTGGAATTCGGCCGCTCTGAGTGATGGTACATATGATTGAAGTTAATATGGATCTGCGTCTTTATTGCTATTTATTAAATTTTGCAATTCATATTGATTTATTAAATTCAATTCAATGCAATCATAACGAATATTTCATATAGCGTTTTTAACTTGAATGTGATATTAATAATAGCACGTATTCTACGGCTGTGGCTCCCATATTTATAGACCGATGTGGTTCATTATTATCATATGCAAGAAAGGCCAGATCAACTGCTTTACAAGCTCTAAGCTCTGAATAAGGCCAGATTTAGGTGCATTCGTATTGCTGTCTGTTGAGCATCGGTTCCAATACAATTTATATCCGCTTCAGTTTACAAATCAGATTACTGTGCAACGTCTCGCTCTTGTTGTTTTGCTACTCCACTTCCCTCCACCCCATTATTGTATATGTACACGTTATTTCTCATTATTGCTTACACTTGTGCCACTAAGTTGCCATGCCTTATTGGTCGTGTGAACTTCTGTATTTTATAGATCAACGTGGCGTATACGTAACATCTATGTATGAATTTGTGCAGATTTTCTAGGTTTCTCATTATTTACTTTTTACAGTTTAATTTACACAACTTTTTGCGCGTTCTCGCAGAGGCAACTGATTTTTATACAATATATTTCTTAAGTTGCTGTTACTCTTTTCGCACCACAACAAAGTAAAACAGGTTGCGTACCAACTGTAACCGTTTTTTTTGACGTAGAATACGTCTTACCTTAAGGTATGGGGGCTATGTTCAAATGTTGTAGTTGTAATTTTTAGAGCTTCACAAAAACGCTTATTGCACGAGAACTAATAAAGCGATTTCAAAGAAAAGTGTGGCGTTTCAAAGATAAAATTCCAAACCTGTCGACAGATTCATTTTTGTAAATAACCAATTCGGTTTCTGTCGTAAAAACAACGGTAAACATTGCCTTATTTTGGGGTCAATTTTGAGCCTTTAAAGTGCTCTAGCAACTTATTGTTGGCATATATAACTTTCATTTTCGGGATATAGGTTCTTTGGAGCAGTAGAAATATTATCGGGTACAAATTTTATATAAATTTAACAAATATTGAGCATTTTAAGGCAAAAAATTGTTGAAAAAATTTGCAAATTTTTTTCATTACCAAAATGCTCGAAAACCGCTCGAATGATTTTGTTTTTGTTTTCTTTAATCAAAAATTCAAGAGTTTTCCTTTCGTTTGGTATATGGGAAGTATTGGTTGATATCTTCTATATATGTTTATTTTATTCAAATATATGGGCATAAATGATTTTCCATACAAAATCACCTCGTCATCATTTTGCAAACACGTGCATATGTTGGAAGTGTGGGAAGGAGACAAAAAGTATGTATGTGTGCGTAAGTACTTATTTCGGCTTTTGATTAACAAATGGAATAACCTAATTATCGATAGCAAAATCTATTAAAAATATCGGTAACAAAACCGATAAAAGTATTGATGACAAAATCGATAAAAATATCGACAACAAAATCGATAGCAAATTCGATAACAAAATCGATAAAAATATCGTTAAATAATCGATAGTAAAATCGATAACAACGTGGATAACAAAATCCATAACAAAATCAATCAAAATATCGATAACAAAATCGATAAAAATATCGACCATTATATCGATAAGTTCCGAAAATATCGATAGCAAAATCAATAAC
>NW_016164401.1:0-4511 GCF_001687245.7 Rhagoletis zephyria | reverse complement strand
TTGTTATCGATATTTTTATCAGTTTTACTATCGATATTTTTATCGATTTTGCTATCGATGTTGTTATCACTTTTGATGTCGATATACTTGTCGATTTTGGTATCGACTTTGTAATCGATTTTTTAATCCATTTTTTGATAGATCTTGTAATCGATATTTTTATTAATTTTGTTATCAATATTTTTATCGATTTTGTTATCGAGTTTGCTATCGATTTTGTTATCGATATTATTATCGATTTTGATATCGATATTGATATCGATTTTTTATCGACATTACTATCGCTTTTGTTATCGATATTTTTTTCTTAGTGTGTGCTTTCGTTTTTGACTTGGATATGCTCTTAACCATACGACGTATTCTACGTTTAAATTTAGCGGCTGTATCTCCGATACAGCCTGCAGACCAAGACGAAGGCGCTGGACTGTTCCTTTTTTTTGAGTTATCAAGTATTTTTTTATTCTTTTATTACACAAGATTGCATCGAAAGTACAGCTGGCTCCAAAATGGAATAGTCGAAAGATGGGGAGGGAAGAGTGGCGACTGAGGATGGCGGATAAATGATTTTTGCCTTTATTACACGGTTGGGTCACCGGATATTAGAACGTTGAGAAGTTTATTTAAAATTTAATTTACTACCGCTTCATAATCGAATATGAACCCTTATGCGGTTAAAGGTGCAAAGTGTGGTATTACCGCAAGATTTATGTTTCCTTCCAAATTGATATTAAATAAAAATTTTGTTATGAACAATTTGATACTCCGTTTTTAAATGTATATTTGGTATGTCAGAGTTTCATTAGATAACAAAAAAAGCGAACATTGCTTCTTCAAGTCTCTGTTATTTCAAACGAAATTTGTCAAGTATGCTTCAGGTCTTGTATGTAAGTATATTACGGTGCGTCTTATTGCATGGAGAATTTTTTTTGTAAGCTTCAAAGCGAAACTTTTTCACACTTTTTGCTACTAAATTGTTAGAAAATTATTCTTCCATATAAAGTATGTAGAATTTTTTACTTATTTTTTATATAGAGGAAAATGCGCCACGCCATCAAAAAAGTTGCCAAAACTCAACGGTATTCTTTAAAAACTTCAAAATTGCACTTAATTAATTTGTCGAATTTTTATAATTTTTGTACACAGTTTGAAACTTGGATTCATATGGCATAATGGTTAATGATTGAACTATATTAAAAGAAAATATCATTGTGTCGGGCAATATATACGTATATTTCGCGTACGGACAAATTTTCATGGTTTACTACTTAACATTACATCATCCTGTTTCTTTATACGTATACTTATTTGTAAAGAGGTCTATAAAAAGCTAAGTATTTGCTTATATTTACAAAAATAAGTACATAGAAATATGTACATACGCATAAACGAACGAAGGCGAAATTCTTTTGCTATACGGAAAGGCAAAATAATATGGCAGATTTTATTAAGCGCATTATTTTGAAATCATTGTGAGAACATACCCTATCATGCTTTCATTATTTTCCTCAAGTATTATGCGAATGAAAGAGAAAAGTCGGGAAAAAGACAATACTTACACAAATTCTTTTGTTATATATGTAAATTTTTAAACAAGGTACTGCAATTGAATTCCGACTGAATTTCAACCAAAGTCGCTTTGAATTCAAATTAAGTGAGATTGAAATTCACTCGAAAGTGAATAACAGAACCTGCCTGTATAGTTTTATCATGTTTATAGGTAGTTTCTATGAATACCACTATTCCTTTTATTCGGCGTTGCAAACAAATACTGAATGAGTGATGCAACGGTTTATCAAAATAGTCGGTGTAAGTTAAGTAACTCGAAGATGTAAAACAAAATATTATATTTCCATTTTCCGCCATTTCATTTCAGTACCCCAGCATTATTGGCTTTAGAGATATAGTGGTGGATTAGAGGAAGTTATATCCTTTAAATCGGTGTATGTGTCATTGAAATCGAGCGAACGGTGCTCTCAAAAAAGAGAGTTCAAAATTTTCTTGTGGCGTATTATATATAGATAATAATCTGCAGTCCAATTTGAGATAACGACCAGCAATAACTTGGAAAGCAAGTGAGAAGACTGCCTGTCCAGAGCCCTCTTGACCAAAGGCAAAATTAAAGGAAGGAAAAAATAAAAATGTTAAGAAAATAGTAAGAAAATATTAAAACAAAAGGGTAAAAATGATTTAAAAAAAAAATGTTTAGCGGATACGAAAAACAAAAAACAAAAAAAGAAAGTAAAAATTAAGAAAAAGGAGAATAGAAAGAGGAAGAAGATAAAAAGAATATAAAGAAAAAAAGAAAAGAGAAGATAAGAAAGGTAAAAAAAGCAAATAAAGAAAAGAGGAAAAGTAAAAAAAAGCTAAAATGCTAAAGAGAAAAAGAGAAATAAAATGAACAGTATCTAAATAGACAAATTAAAAGGAAAGTGATAATAAAAGACAAAATAAAAACCAAAAGTTAATTAAAAAGCAAAAAAAAAAGAATAAAAATCACATAACAAAAAGAGAACCAAAGAGAAAAGTATAATAAATAAAGAAAATTAGAGAAAAAAGAAATTGATAAATAAAGTGAGGAAAAGAATAAGGCAACGCTGGCTAACCTAACGTGTTCAAATTCTCCCGTTTGGAACTAAGGAATTCAATGGTGATAGCGAAAGATGTGAGCTTATGAGCCATTCTTTTTTAAGTCGGATATATTTCGTAAAAAAAATTATGTCATGTCTCCGATTCGCTTTAATTTTTTTACGGGTTCTATACATGAAATAAGCTAAAATGTGTTCAAAGAATTTTTTTCTTCTTTTTTTTCTTCGGAGATAATGATCTGTCAAAGTTTTGCATTTTTTTGTGATTCTGACTAATCATATACTTCTTCAAATCGTTATATCTCGGGTTCTGCTCGTCGTAGACACTTCCTCTTAACGTAATTTTAAAGCTAAAGAAACGGGCTTAACATTTTTATATATAAGATGGTCAAGGTTATCCTAAAGCTAACTTAGCTATGAGCAGTTGAACTTTCAGAAGTTGATTTGCATAGTGAATAAATTAAGGATCTAAAATTATAGCACCGTAATCCTAATTTAATTCTCTATAAAAAAAACGTGATTCAAAAAAATAGGCCTTTTTAAATAACTATTTTTAAAATATTTATCTCGGGTCGGCATCGGATTTTTAGCAAAAAGTAAATTTTTATTGCAGATTCCGATGAAATACCTAACCAGATATAATATTTGTATGGAGAGATTTGTCTTTAAGGCGAAAAACCGCTGGAAATGGGCGTGGCAATCGCAGGGCTAAAGTTAGCAAAACGCAGATTTTATTGCGGATTTCGGCAGAATATCGCTTCGTTAACAATATTTATTCCACAATTTTTTACCGTAGGTAATACCCCAACAGGCAGTTTCTGAAAACAGTGCCATCTCCTAGGCACGGCGAATGATGAGATTCAGACCTACATTGCATACTCACAGGACCCAGAGTTCAATAGCCAGGTCGTAAGCGACATTAACCGAGACGCAGTCACCACCTTTGCCAGCTCTTGCCACGTTAATGCCATCATTGCAGTACAGCCACCACACTTCGCAGTCGAACAGATTCAGCTGTAAAAGCGGTAAAATGCTTCGACTCTCGTGCTCGATGGTACCAAGATAATTTTACATCTTTGGCACTCCTTCCGGGAATAATATAATAAAAGTTCAATCGTAGCTATCATGAAATTATTAGCGTACAGAAATATGCATATAATGTAAAGAAGCGCGTAATAGTGTATGTACATTCGCATTCGTGTGAAAAATTTGGCATTCGAAACAACTCTAGTACATAGATACTATGTGCAATTCCAATGCCAAGTAAGGGGGCGAAAAAAATGTGCAGAATGGGAAAAATAACATCCAATTCAAAAGAAGGATTTATTTTTAATCAAAATTCGAAGAAATTGTTATATTCATCTAGCTGTAAAAGTTCATTAGTTTTTCAATTGGTAGATGCACTTACCGACCCACTTACATTCTAACAAATAACTTAGAAATTAAACTTTCACAGTAAAAGATTATTACTTTCGACTAATTGAAGCATATACAATTATGTGATATTTACTTTCTGAAACAGGCAAGGCTTTTACTGGAATTTTCCAAACAAAGAAATTACTGCAAAATATTATAAATAGTAAGCCAACTAAAATAAGATTTTATTTATACTACAATGAATTGTGGATAAATGGCACAGATGGCATGCAATAAAATGGCGAAATTATATAATCTAGACGGCAAATATAGACAACAAAAATAACAGATAAATATACATATGTATTTTTGTGACAATGGAGACCAAATGAACAATAAAAGGAATAAAAAAGGTTGTAATAAGGCGAAACGGGCAACACAAAGGCCAGCAAATTCTCATAATGAAATTGATTGGGCTGTGTTAGGCGTCAAATTCACGCACTCGTTCCATCCCACTAGAACTCCCTAAGTGAGGAATAAAAGAGTACTCCCCTTGACCTGATTTCGGAT
>NW_016164400.1:0-31698 GCF_001687245.7 Rhagoletis zephyria | reverse complement strand
GTGTATGCATAAGTTTTACGTCTTAATTTTATAGTTGTGCATATTGATTTTCTCTTGTTTGGTTCAATTACGAGCATTGCGTATAAAAGTTTAAATAATTTTCATAAACTCATAAAAATATATATATGTATATATGTATATATTGTTTATAGAATAAGTAGCTTGTTGGTAAGTGTCATATATTTATGTTTTTTTTTGATTCGCTATAAATCAGTAAGCATAATTTATTTGCGTCGCAGTTATTCACTGAATTGGCTACGATCTGCAAAGGATTGTTTGTGCTCATCCTCGATGGTCGGTTTTAATTAATTACATATATATGTATATATGTATTTCCAACAATAAGTTTAAAAATAAAAAAACAAAAAAACGATAATAATTTTAGTGTTTTATATGTAAAAATGTAATGTATTTTATTAATGTTTGACATTTGTGACTACAGTGTATTCAGACGGTCACAAGCCAGTGATTGAGTATTTTAAGCAGTTTGGTTTGGTTATTGTATAATAAAAATTGGACACAAAACTTTAAAATGTAGAGCATGTTTCTAATAAATAAACGTATATAAGTATATATGTATGTAAGTGCATGAAAAATTAACAATATTTTTAAGTATAACATAAAGCACTTTAACATTTAACGTTTGCTTTTCTTTTGTTGATTTAATTTTTAATTTTTAGTCTCTATGACATGAAACAATAAAACTACAACAATAAATATAAATATAAGTATAAGTATAAGAAATTACTTGCAGTGCAATCATTTCCAAAAAAAGACGCCAATTCGCAAGTAAAATAATAATATCAAAAAAACAAAAACCAAAAGTTGACAAGACATGATTTGCGTTACGCTGATGAATTGCCTGACGAGTTAGTGTGTGAGTGTTCCTTCAATCTTTAATTGCTATAGGCAGTAAACATAGGTATATAAGTAATTACAAAAAAAAAAAACTGAAGCAATTGCATTACGTTGCGCCTAGTTGCCAATACACTCTTTACTCGCCAGTCATGACCTCCATGAATTCTATAAAGAGCGAAAATACAAACAACCAGTTACACTTACAAATCTTTCAGAAAGTAGTTCACCACCACTCACCATCAAAATCAACCGTTCCGGAGCCATCAGAATCGATTTCCTCAATCATCATGTCCAAATCGTCATTTGTCAACTTATCATCCAATTCACGCAGAATTTCACGCAGCACACCGGTGGTGATGTAACCGTTGCCCTCCTTATCGTACAAACGGAATGCCTCCTTCAGTTCGGCTTGCATCGCTTCAGCATCCTCTTCAACAAGGAAACGCGCCGCCAATGTGGTGAATTCTTCGAACTCAATTTGTCCCGAACCATCTTCATCGACTTCAGCGATAATTTCGGCAAGCATGGCATCGTCTAACTGATGGCCCAACATACTGAGAATGGTGCCCACCATGGTGGTGTTGATGTAGCCATTCTTCTCGGCATCGAATGCATTGAACGCGTTACGCAGCACTGTAAAAGGGATGGTGAGTTCAAAGCAATGAAATTTACATTATACAATGAGGTTTTAGAGGATGAAAAACTAAAAAAGGTATTTTCTTAAGGATATATCGATCCTTGCTCATAAAGACGTACGACACAGGTTAGATATTATTTTTTCTGGTACACTTTCCAATTTCACGCGATGAACATAGTTTAGGTTAGGAAACTGCATTTCAGGTGGCATTCTTCGTCAACTGAAACTCGTCTCACTCCGAAGTTGGTTCAGGTAGAAACAAATCGGTTATATTCTTAAAAAATCGATGAAAATAATTGCTTTTAAATAATGAGTGGCATTTTTTTTTTAAATCGTGGGATTAACTTGAAATTTGTTACTCGAGGGTTTTGGGGCCGCTAATTACGAATGCTAATGAATTTTCAAAATTCAAAATGGCGGATAAGTATTTTTATTCATACCCTCTGCAAAATTGGTCTAGGTAAAAAGATCGGTTATATTCTTGAAAATTCGGTAAAAATTTAAAATTGTTATTCACGGGTCGCTGATTACGAATATGATCATCAAATTTTAAAATTCAAAATTTCGGATCCAATTTTGAAAAATTTATAAACACATTCGAGACCCATAAAGGAATTTAATTTTTTGAATTTGGTACCTATATTTAGGAAATTGAGTATTTTTATACCGATATTCATACATAAGTACCCGATATTTTTACAGCGATACTTTAAATGAGTACCGTATCAATACTTTCGGTTTGATATCATATCACTAAAAGGCACGCAAGGGCACAGAGTGGTTCAGCCCCATATAGCTTTTGAGAAAATTAGATGGAGTTGGCGTATGTCCTAAATTTTTCGTATTTAACCTCGAAGGACATAAGTCAAGAAAAACCCGAAAACTGGGTGTGATCGATTTATTTTAAAACATACCTCCCATACAAGCTTAACCTCAAGAACGTCTTAAAGATGCCATTAAAAGGGCACCGATGAATTTAGTATTCCAAAATTCCGTCCATATGTTAACAGTAATAGAATAACTTAAGTGTGCAAAAAATATGCATAATATATTTACTTTAACACTTACTTCCCGTACAAACTTAACCTCAAAAATGCTTAAAAATGTCATTAAAATCCCACCGTTGAATGCACGAGTCCGAAATTTTGTCCATATATTTATAATAATATTGCAAATGAACAGTCTTAAAATTGCCTTAATCGGTTAATGTTTACGCACACCATCCATACAAGCCTAACCTCAAAAAATTGATGAATGAATTTTTAGAAAATTATTATGTATGTATATTAAAAACAAAACGAAAAAGTAGTCTCCAAAAAAAATTTCAAAAATCAAGGTTTTTTTTAGCCATTTGCGCTTCATTAGACTAAAATTGTATGGGCTATAAAACTGCATGCCCAAAAAATTTCAAAAAATTCAGAATAAAAAGTTGAAATTCTGATGAAAATTTTTTTGATTTTTCCTAACATTTGTATAAAGTTTGAAACTGTGATTTACACGGTCTTGGTTAAAGCTTGGACGATATTTTTTATAAAGATAACAAAAAAATTTAGCTGGAAAAATATTACGAATATTAAAAAAAAAAACAATACGTGGTCATTTATTTGAGTCACAGTAGGTCTTAATTGAGAACCTCTTGAGGTCTATTAATTGCAATCTATTAAAGTCATGTTCTTCTAGGTACAGTGACACTATGAACTGCAGATCGAGCCTTGTAAGGGCATAAGAGTTATCATGTGATCTGCTATGTTATTTTCTTAATCACACAGATTTCACTGACCGAAGTGGACAACTTCCATGTATGCAAATACTCAAATAACCTGCAATGACCAGCAAGAGACCACAAGGAGTTTTCCAAATCGGACCAAAATTTTGGTCTCTCCGATATTTCAATAACTAAAGACCCCCGTTTACTCCAAGTTAATCTGCCAGTAAGAAAAATTATTATAAAAATTATTATAACCTTTGTAAAACTATATAAGACTATATAAGTGTATTTCGTTAATCGATTTATTGATTTCTGCCAGGCCTGGTTCAATTATTTCATTCAGTCTAACTGAGCATATTATAGAAAATGTTTAAAATCGGCGAAAAGCATCCCTGCTTATTATGCAAAAGCGAAAAAACGGTATTCGATTTAGCCCGAACTTGAATTTATTTGTATAAAATTGGATTTGGTTTTTAGCAGACCTATACCCATTTTCAGCTTTCTGCGAAATGTTGTATGTATTTTGAAATTTGTAATTCAGCAGAACTAGAATAAACTAGACTCGCTTTTAATAATGCTTTCAACCTGAGCCTGTAGCTATGTGCTCAGATTTGCACACGCTTTGTGTTTTTCCTATTTTTATAGCGAGAACTGAAACTACATAGCGGGCTTATGACAAAAATTTGAAAGTTTACTTTTGATCGCTTTACACGAAAAATAGCCAAACACGCAATGTTTAGCCAGCCAAGCAATCGAATTTGTAACAAGATAAATTCAAAAAAAAAAAAATATATACAATACATTTTCTAGCTGCAGCTGTATATGCACGTACATATGTATGTACATATGTAAATGTTTCCTGGTAACTTAATTGTACATACATACATATTATGAACTTGTACTGTATGTAAATATTTACCTTTGAGTATTTATTTGCTTCTCCTTTATAAAAAAAAAAAATCACTTTCGGTTTAGCTTTCATCATAAAATTTTCTAATCACTGCGTAGGCGTTTACTGACACATTTTATGGCTTGTGGCATGCACCATACGGTGTAAAGTGTGCAGCCACTTCATTATGCAACTTAAGCGGAAATATTAAGCGGTGCAATACACAGTCGCGTGTGTTGGCGATTCTGTCAGTCAATTTGAAAGTCTAAGCTACTTGTTTATTATTATCTCGGTTTAACAACATCGTTGCGCGGACACAATAAAACTGCTTGACAAATCAAACAGTGGGGCTGCATGCGGATTGTCTGTTGTTTCTATTGTTTGTATTGTTTTTTTTTTTTTTGTAACTTGATTGTGACTCAGGTGTTTAGTATTTGGAATGGCATTAGTCGATTTGCTATAGAAACATATGTATAAATACATATGTATATATGCAGCACACTACTCTAAAAGTTTTGGACAGCTCTTCTAGCACAGTTTGTAAAATATGCCTTTCTATGGATAATATTTTTTGTGCAGCTACTGCTGCAAGAACGTCATATTCCAAAACAAAAAATTTGAATTAAGTGCTCACACACAGCCCTCCCATTTATTTTATGTTGTTTAAATTTTTGACCACTTTGCTCATTTGCACTATATTTGTCTTCTACAACAAGAAAACAAACAGTCTTTGATCAAAGCAAGGAGTTTAGTAGGTAAGGTTTGAGGACACCGTAGGAATAACAGTGAAAAAAAATTGCTAAAGCCATTTTATCTGCTTTCGGTACGTGCATTTGTTTTTTGATACCTACTCAGTACTGGATTCAAAAGCATCGATCCCAAAATTACTTGGTATCGAACGAAAAGTATCGAGTATGTGCTTGTATTTACTCGTATTGTTTCTTCCCTAGATTTAGTCTTTTCATGCTAATTTTTATTCGAAGGAATTACTTACATTCGATTTGGTCTTTGGAGAGTTCATCCTGAAATAAAAGGAAAAAAAATTGATATTAATACATGAAGGTACGATTCACAAAAAAAAATATGCATGCATATATATGTAATGCCGAGTCTCCACTAGGCATTGAAATGACGAAAAATTAGAAACATTTAAAAAATGCCATGCTGAAATGAGCTTAATGACTATTTTTTTAACGAAATGACACGAATATTTTTTAATGCCCAACTTTGTTATTAAAAATTTTGCCATTTAATGCCTAGTGGAGATCCAACATAAGTATATATTTATCAATAGAATAAGTCAACATATCAGTGGATTTTGTTATATGTAAACACACCATAAATACTCATATATTTATTACATTAATCTCTTAGTGTTTGAATTAATTGAATTTCAAATTTCAAGCCAGAAATTATTAAAAACTACTATCACTAAATTAAAACTAAATAGCCACGTAGTGATGGGCAAAAGATATGCTTCAAGCGTTCTTGGCGTGTATTTAACCCAAGCAGCCAGCATCGTTTCAGATCACAACCTTTTCGCAGCTAAGGTCCACAAGCAAGCAACTTCGCATCGCCTGGCTGAAAACCAGCGCCATCTCCCAACCACACCCCACAGAAATATCTGGTATCTAATATCTATGACGATGCTCAAAAAATCGCAGCATACCAAGACACCTCAAATCCGACGGCGATGAGCGCAACCACTGAGCGATGCCGGGAGAAAATAAAAAGAGAAGCAGAAGAATCTGAGTGTGAATACTTTAAGATGTTGGCGGATAGGAATACGGCTCGATAAGTGGTGGGATGGATGCCCCCGAACCTGGGCTTTATAAGACTAAAATATCAGAACCGTAACTTGTTATTAAGTTTTTATAATTAAGTTTTGAAAGAAACCAATGCGCATGTTTGCCTGCAGCCGGATTGAAACCTTGAGTCAAACGGCTAGGCTGGTAAAAGTTCTGAAGAAGGACCAAACCACAAAGCTGCGGTCACTCAAGAAGCTTGATGACACTTTAACGGAGATTAGGATTGAGGCACTCACTGTTCTTCTAGAGACTCACTTTCCTAGGAAACAGATGATAGTTACGCCTTCCTCTCCCACGACTGGAGAGGGAGG
Organism: Rhagoletis zephyria; assembly: GCF_001687245.7. Classification (NCBI taxonomy): domain Eukaryota; kingdom Metazoa; phylum Arthropoda; class Insecta; order Diptera; family Tephritidae; genus Rhagoletis; species Rhagoletis zephyria. The sequence continues at coordinate 25,487 of NW_016164400.1, read as the reverse complement.
GTATGCGAGAGCCACAGTGTCAAGGTATGACTTCAGAGAAGCCTTTTGGAAGAGATTTAACTCTTGAAATTATCTACTACGTAGCACCTGTTCAATAACTTGCACTTTTTTGGCATTTGCCTGAAGCTACAAAATTAGATTTTAACCAAATAAACTAAACAGAAAGAAGGTAAACTCACCAGATATTGTCCAATGTTTGATTATCGATATTCGACTACTAATGACAGAAAGCTTAAGTTTTTTTTTTTCAAAGGCAAAATTTTCTAAAAATTAGATGGTTGTCTGCATTGACCTGCATTAAAAAAAACAGGGCAATTTAGGTGTGGACCAGGACACCAGGACAATTTGTTTAAATCAGGACAAATCCTCGAAAACGAGGATATCTGACAGCCCTACTATATTAGCGACAGAAGCTACAGGCCTATCAGCAAAACATCCTTCATGCTAAAATGCCTGGAAATATTGGTATATGTACGCTCTAAATAATGCATGTAAAACTACTACTGAGAAGTGTTTATTTCTCAACCATAACCTTTGTAAATATACGCAAAAGATGTTCAAGAATTGATTTTGAACATGAGATGTTTAAAAAATACACATGAAATGTTTAAAGTTGTAATAAGTTTTAAAGTAAAAATACATGTTTACTAATAATGAACATTAAGTGCTCATATTTACTCTATTTTAAACACTTTGTGTGTAATTTTTCTCTACGTGACAAATTTTGTAATTAAAAGTAAACACACAGTGTTTAATTTTGCACACATTAGGAGAGTAAACTGTTTAGCTATGCATAAATCTAAACAAAAACTTCTTCGAGCAAAATTTAAACATTTTATGTGTAAACTGTGGAATTGTGAACAATAAATTTTTAGAACTCAACAAACAAATTTGAAATTTCTACGCCACACATATGATAATTAAAATTAAACAAGCAGTGTTTAATTTAATTAACACGTTGTGTAAATTTGCATTCATTAAGAGAGGAAACTGGTTACCTATCTTAATATGCGCAAATTTAAACAACAATTTTTTAGAGTGTAGTTAAGCGCTCTCATCATACTCGGCGGGGAAATTCTGTGAGACGGCTTTGCAAAATCTGATTGCCAGAATAAGCAATTCCAGAATTCAACTTGGGCATATTTGTAGACATGGAGGGTGCTTTTGATAATGCCACCTACGATAGCATTTGCAATTCTGCTCAACGGCATGCTAATATTCTAAAAGATATGCAAACATGCAAAATATGTGAAAATACTTATGCGAAACATAATAGAACCAAATTAGCTCACTGCCTCCTATAATGAGTTTCTATACAGGTCTGGGCTTGCATAAATATCCGAGCTCTAGTAATGAGCTATTGTTAATTTTAATATAAATGGTTGGCCGAGCTTCTGTTCCAATTTTTTGTCTGCGTCCTGATGCTATTATAAAAATGGAGAGACCTACAATTTTGCGCTGCCTGCAAATGGCAAACGTTTTATGAGAAGCCTTTTCATAGCAGAAATTCACCCGGCGGTTTGTCATTGCCTCCCGAGCGCGACCGCTATTCGCAAAATCTTTTTCTAAATTTTAGAGATTAGGTCCTAGGTTAGTGGTAGCATTCAACTCAAATTAGAATTGGCTAAATATTCGAGAAAATTTAAATTGGTTTTCATATGCTAAAATTTGTTTATAACTTTTAAAAAGTTCGCCAATTTCTCCCACACGCTTTAACTAATTCATAGATTTTCATTATTTTACACTATCCTGTCGGGATACTCACCATGCCGTTGCTTTGTTAAAAACTAGTCACAAAACTTTCCGATACAGCAAAGGATGCTCACTTTTTTTTATACGTTTAGTAACAATAAGGACGACACCAGATGTTTTTAATAGGTGTGAGACGATACGTAACGGCACAACGAAGTACACAACAACGACTACGACAGCGACAACACGTTAAGGACAATGCAATAAATTTTGACTGCAAATGCGTTTTCTAATTACGATTGCGCTTGTAGTGTGGCACGGAGCGTGTTCGCGTTGGATGCGCGTACGTTTGGCAATGCGACACGTTGTTCGTTGGGCGTTTGCCACTGGGTGTTACACGCTGGCAGCGCTTTCTTTGGAGCCAACTAAAGCGCCAACAATTCGTAATGGTGTTGTTGTAGAGCAAACGATTATAAAGCAGTAGTTGTAGTTGCTGTTTTAAAAGTACTGGTATGCAGTTTTCTTTTGAGCGTCGAAAAAAAAAATAATAATGTTTGCTGCCGCCAACGCGCTTACACCTGTATGCCCAAAATATGCCACCTCCTGCTGTTTCGATTGAAGATGTTATAATAATAACTTGCAACTAATGAGCGCTTGCCCCCAGCACAACACAGCCCAACATAGTACGGCACAGCACAATTTAGCCCAGCCTAGGCCAGGCTAAAGGCTGATGGCTGGCGGCTGGGAGCGAAATGTGTGAAGATGACACCACGACCACGACCACGACCACGACGATGACGATAATGACTACGACTGAACGGGCCAAGCCTAAGCAAATGCTACATTAGCAAATGCAATGGGGAAACAGCAACAGCTGCCGCTGTCACTGCGCTGCACTGCGCTGCCCGGGAGGGAGTGATGGGCGGTGGGTATACGACGCGTGCTGCACAAAGTTTGCAGCAATGCATTATACACTTGTGCGGAGGGGTAATAGGTGGCGTACTTAATATGAGTGGTACTCACAAACCATTTTCAATTTGCTGAACAATGTTGCTTTGGCTACTATTAAACCCAATGCACAAATGCGCAAGGCATATTTGAGCGGTCCACGGAGAATGACCGAATGAAATAGTGTACAGGCTACACAAAATTAATCTCATTTACTTTCCGACGACGGCGAAGTTGGTCTGGCCACTCAAGACTTGCAGTAAACATCAAAACTCACTTGCAAAACTGTTCACTGCCCAGTGAAGGCCTCATATTTGGATGTCAATTAATGCAGGCTTCGGCTACCCCATGGCCAAGCGTGCACAGAAATAATTTTATGAACGTGGGCTTCGAATCGTTCCTAGTCGTTCTTGCCTAATGAGCTGGAATCGAAATGTCCTTGATGCATTTTCTAATAGTGTTGGGCTTTCAGGGAACACTTCTATTATACCAATCACAAGAAATTTATACCCGAAAATTGGGTCAGTTGCAGTCAGCATTCATTCAAGTCAAATGTCTTCATATTACCCTTGATGAAAGAATTATTTGGAATTCGTATCCATATAAAGTTACTATTTAGTTAAGCCAGAAGGATACTGTCGCTTATGCCTCCGTAGTTTGAAAAAAAATCGTCCCATCACGTTTAAAGAAACTCAAACCAGCCCACACTTTGCCAATATTTTCTGCAATTTTACATATTCAATAATAAAACACTCGATGGATTTTCAAACCTTAGCTCGTAATTTCATTTTGTGGTCTACTAAAGTTTTCCAGTCTCGGCCTAAGAACTTTTAAAACGTTGGAAAAATTGTTAAAATAAAAGTCTAAGCGAAATTAAAGTTTCAAACATATCGTCACTAGACACGAATAAAGACGCGAGCTCAAAAGCGGACCGCGAAAACCAACGCATAAAAAAACTTCAGCGAACAAAGACGCGGTAACCTATTTAACGGTGAAGAAATACGCGTAAACTCATTTTCGCGGTCAACTAGGTTGGAGGGCGTAACAAACAGTATATAAATACACCAAAGAGTTTGACCAGGTAAATTTTTTTACTCGTCTTTTCCCGACATTTTTTTTTATTCGTCCTTTTTCGCCGTCAAAACACTCGCGCGTCTTTATTCATGTCTAGTGACGATATCTAGAAAAAATTCATGGGAAAAATTTTTGTAGAACATTTTAACCCATCAGCTCCCGCCTGAAAGGCTCGTTTTTACCCTTATTTCAAGTAACCCTACGAACAGCAAATTTTGAAGCCCGTTAGAGGATTGATATGTGCTAGAAAATTATTCTTCAGAATATTTTACCAGGGGTCTTGTCAGGCAAAAACTTCATTACACCAAAATACACATCTCTAAAAAATTATATCAAAAAATGTATGCCAAGAAGGAATAACTATACTATATAAGCATACCTGGGCGACGCCTCGGCGTAGCGTCGCGTGTTTGTATACACGAAGTTGAAGCCGAAAATTAAGTGCAATTTAGCGTATTGGATTTTAACCGATTCATTATGAATCAATAATTAATTTTCGCTTAATTTCATTTATACGAACACGCGACGGTACCCTGAGGATACAGCGCAGTCGGCGTCGCCCAGACGTGTATATATGTATGTAAGTCATAAACTTTAATTTCGCTCAGGCCTTTATTTTAATAATTTTTTCCACTTTTTTGAGAACTACCCATACTCCGGCCATGGTATGATAATTTTAGTAGGCCATAAAATTAAAATACGAGCGAACTTTGCTAATCCATCAAGTATTTTAGTACTGGAACATTTAGAGTTCTGTCTGAAGTGTTTCCGTTCGTATTTTCCAAGGCAAATGTCGCTTATGTCACGGTGCCGCGAAATCTAAGTCCATGCAACGAAACTTCCATAAAGCGAACTCTGAGCTAATGGATGACCTTTCTTTGATACCAAATATGTACATTGATATACAGACATAGCGGTAAAGTACAAAAAAGAACCAATAACCCGCAGTACGCAAGCTATCATTTTCTCTGGTAGGCCAGACAGTTATTCAGGCGATCACCTCTTCCGCGGTTAGGTCGCAACTTTTGGACGATTGTAGGATAGGGTTGGCATCAATTCCTAAATACATGGCAATTAAGAATCTATGGGAAGGAGACAGCGGATTGAATAGCGGGCGCGGCTGTGCACTAAATACATTCCATGCTGTCGACATTTGTATGTAGATGCCCTGCACAGGTAAATCAAAAGCAAACTACCAAAATTTACCACTCGACCCACTTAAAACCAGAGATGAGATCTGTTAGAAAGGATTAGGCAAGGATGCCAAATCTATGAGTGGCCGACCCTAGCAACAGTGGGATTAAAGACACTTGGCCATGGTTGAAAAATACTTCAGATTGCAGCAGGCATTTTCTACAAATAATAGATTAATACCTTTTAAGGATATTAACACTCGCAAAATAAGGGCGCTGGGTGTGCGATTTCAAATTCTCTAAAATTTCATCGAATATGTATGTATTTGTACTTTCTTTGCCTCCAACAACTTCTTAGCTGCCAAATTTTCACCAATTCATCGTGTCATTCGCGCCGTGAAAATAGCCACAAACTNATTCGCCGCTTTGCGCCATGCAAAAGGTTGTTCGCCCGCCCTGCTGAATGTAGCCGCTGCTGAAGAAGAAACGTTTTAAAAATATACAAAACATGAATATTTAGAAATTTATTGCCGCATCAGTGAGTTGACGTGGCGGCGCACATCGACATATATACAAACATACCTTGGGTGCTTACATATGAAGGCAGACACAAAAATTCGCCTAAGTCAAATGCAGCACTAGTGTGTAACGGTGTAGGCGCTGTCAAATGCATCTTACATACATACATATTTGTATTAAGCATGGTGTTGTTGCAATGTTCTGAGTGAGTGCTACCTTAAAGATTGGCCAATGAAAAGTGCAGCAATTGCTGCAAATACGTACAGCCCCAGAGAGTCGCTTAGGGTGGTCCAAAAATGCATGTGAATTGTTTGTTTAAAATTTTTTTCATAGTAACTATGTATATTTTGTAGATCCGTGGACAATCCCTAAAAATGAAATGGGGGGACCCATCGAAAAATATTGATTTTCAAGAATTGTATGTGCTTTGAGCGATCGCTAGATATTTTTTATTTCAAAATAAACAATAGGGGTATATTTTTTCGGTATATGTAGAACAACCTTAGGGGTGAGAGCATTAAAATTGCGGATTTGTTTTTTTTTTGTACCACCCTAATGTGCATACATATGCATTAATAGACACTTACAAACACAAACATTTCTATGTTAAATAATTTATTTTGCAAATAATTTTTTTTTTTCAGCCTATTATTTTTGGCATAAGTGCTCGAAAATCTTAAAATTTTTAGTGCATATTGAATATTTACTTACAAGCAGACCAAATTTACTTACATGCATGCTTCAAGTGAACGCTGCATTTCATTTTACCGCACACTAGCAATGAAGCTTGAATTTTGTAGACAATAGAATTGTCGTTAGAATGATATTTAAAAGTGTATATTCAAATTGCATTGAAAATGTTTTAAATTAAATTTTTTTATTTATTTTTTTTTTAATGTATTTATTTTTGAGTTTACAGCATATTCATATACACACATAAGTATATATGTATGTGTGTAAGTATAATATTGATAAATGAATCAACGATTTATAGTGGTTTCTTATTTTTTGCTATAGCTTGCCCAAAAGTGCATCAAAGCATTCACCTGTACAGCCATACATTCGAACATACTTACACTACTTATGATAACTATAATAAGATTTTAGTTTGTTCGTATGCTTAACTGTATACATAATGTAGCTGCTCTCAACGGATCCTCGATTGAGGTGTAGTTCGCCTGTGATCGTCATTTAAGTTGTGTTCATAAGGCTACATATATTGCATGCCGAAATACATACATACATACATACATATATATACATATTTGCTCTGTTGTATGAAATGATGTTTGAAACATTTGTTGTCGTCAACAAAAATGCATTGCAAATTGAATTATTGCTGCTTGCTGCTGAAAACACTTATAAAAAGTGTCACAATCCCTTCGCCGCTTACTATTGAAATTCTGCTGATACAACTGTACATACATACATACATACGTATGTATGCTACTCATGCATTTAAATTCTGAATGAATAAAATTGAAAACTCGATTTAAGGGAAATTAAAATTGTATTGTTAAAAATAAATTCAATGACAAATCAACAGGCTTGCTGTTGAAGGATTTGAGAATTATCTATATTTATGAATATGTTTGCACATACGTACCTACATATATACATAACTCTCATTTATTAAAATCATGTCATATATGCCGATCAAATTAAAAAAAAAATTATTGGATTTGATGGAAACTCGAATCCCCCATTTTGAATTTTGAAAAAGATTCGTAATCAGTGACCCCAAGAATTTTTTAAAAAATATATCGCCATTTTGGATCAGCCATTTTTAATTTAAAAAAACTGACTTCGGGTGCCTTCTTATTGCTTTTGGTATTATGCGGCTCTATTTATTTTTATTTCTAAATTTTTATATTCGTTCGGAAAGGGTTAACAATGAAAAGCGATGGATAAATAAACCGGTTGTGAATGGTCAAATGAAGATGAGCAATAATTTTTTGTATGAAGTGGGAGTAGGAAATAATGTTACTCATACGCCATAGCGTACATGGCCGTACTCGTACATGATGNGGACGCCAAAAGTATCGCAAAATATAATGGGCATAATCAAAAATAAATTTAAACTAAGCTAGTTTGTTATTTATGTTAATTTTAACATTTACTTTTCATTCCACCGTCTCATTGGCAACCGATTTGAAACCGCAAAAATTTTCCGATTTGCGAATATTGGAGCACGTAATTATGCGATTTGAAAAGTAAAACGCAAAATATTTGCGATTCTGAAAATGGGAGCACGGCTGTATGAATAACATTTTCCATGTTAAGGTTTTAATTTTCCTTTCATTCGCAATGCAGACTTAAAATGAAAATATCTTGGGAAAATGAAATGCTAGAAATACAACGGGATGTTCGCGGCGACCGCAATTAGAAAACAATTTTTTTTTTGTTATGTTGGTCGGAAACGAGGCTTGAACCCAAACAATCGAGAATAGAAGGCGAATTCGCATTGAAATTTTGGATGAATTGGATAACGACTTTATCCAATTTTGCAAGGTAAATGCGAAACCAAATACGTCTGATGCGCTACAGGTTCTGAAATAGGGCGTTGTTGAAAAATTTTCTGGTATAGGGCGTTTTTGAACTGACTGCCGAGATAGGTAGATCTTTCACTTAGCCATCGATATGTAAACTGTAAAATTTAAAACTGTTTTTCTAGAGTTTTTTGGTTTTTTGGATTATCAGACTCTTGCGGTAAATGGGAGATATATGTATATATCCTGCATGAAATGTATCTAACTATAAGCTAACTTTAAGGTGATTAGGAAGGAGCTGAAAGTCACTATTATCTGTATATTTTCTTTGATGAATGTTACTATATTTCTATGGGAGGTTACCTCTTGTGGACACAAAATATCAATAGGAAAACCAAAATATTTATTTTTTATTTTTTTTTATATAATTATTTTTAATTTTTTTATTTCATATTTGTTTACATATTATGCTCTAGGTGGTCCCATATTCGAACTCCGTTAGATATAACTTTAAAATGATAATATGAAATTTCGATCTTCCTTTTATTTGTTCCCAATTTGAATAAGTATTTGCGAAGTGCAGGATATTTTAATAGAAACGCGTTTAAAGAAAACAATCTCCTGCATTACTTGTCAACTAGTTTCAAGTTAGCTTTTTGTAGCTAACTACAAGTTATATATTTTATAGAAATCCCGCAAAGTAAGCTAACTACATGCGGGTTATTTTTTATTAATTGATAACTTTTTTTGCAGGGTATGTATAAGTTAAATCATAGATACATGTAATGTAAATGAAAAGATAAATAAATTATCATTTTTACACTGGAATGGATTTGTATTCCCAAATAATAAAGCTTGCGGAGCTAGGTTAGGTTAGGTTAGGAGAGCGTGTGTGTGATATTCCATACTTTTACTCGGATACAGAATTGTCAATTGTTGAGTGCCCCCTTTTAGTGGGTGTCAGGAGGAGACACGTACCTATTATCGAAAGAGTAGCTTTAAGTCATTATTCTCTGAAACCAATTACTATCCCTTATGAAGCCTAGGAGATCCAACAGTTCCACCTCTGCTACCTCGCACAGGCTTTTGAAGAAACGTGAACCCAAGTGCTTGAGACGCTTCGTCTGTAGCCGTGGACATCGACATAGATAGTAGCCAATTGAATCTTCCTCATCTTCATCATGGCAGCCTTTGCAGAGAGTACTTGTTGGTATTCGCCACGGTTGAAGCATTGGTGATATAGCACAGTGTCCTCTGATGACACCGGTAAGGTCTCTTACAAAAGATCTATTGAGTTTCCCCTGTCTCTTTACTACTTATCCGCGGCCTAATAAGCTTGTGGTCTCACAGTTTTCCCCGAGTGTTTTACAAATCATTCGTCACAGCCACGGTGCACTCATTAATTTTCTAAAAGTGCTCACTTAACGGTGGTAGTACGGAGCTATCCACTTCTTCTATTGGCATGTCTGAGTCGCATCTGGCCATCTCATCAGCCGACTCATTCCCTTCAATACCCGAAATTGGTTTCCTTCCCGGTTTGGGCTTCTCTGGACCTCAGAGAAACATCTTTGAGACCGTACCATGGGTGAAAATATGCAGCGGTTGCAAATGAAATATCTTGTTAAGGCCCTCCTGAGGTGCGCTACTCACTGCCCCGGGTATGCCAAGGCATGCGATTCTTTGCACTTTTTCTATAATTTTCGTGTTACCCCACCATACCAAGGACCCGTAGGTGACGTACGGGGATAGTCCCCATTGCTTTCCAGCGGAACTAAGTCCTTCCCTTTATCTGACGACGAAATTTTTATGAAACTTTCCTGGAGATTTGCTGGAACTTATGAAATGAATTCGCTTTCCATTGAAATTAATTTTGAAATGATTTCCACCGACCCATGGTAGTTATTTTTTAATCATGACTACTATTAGATAGTAAATTTAAGGTGAAAAATATGCCTTTGTTGGTTCAATCTAAATCTATTCTTGTCTTCAAGACTGTTCCAGTGAATTGAAGGAAATAAGAAGACTTTTTCGTGTGGCTTTATAAACACCGCATACATTCTTCATTCTTACTACTTTTCTGCAGAATCGGCCATACCTCAAAATAAAAATAATGCCTACAAGGAAAGATAAACAGCAGCCTGTTCCATGAAGAAAAATAATGTGCTTATTAAAGTGAAGTGGGATGTGCGTCATTGATGGGGGTGACCGACTTGCAATCGTGTGGCATCTAAAATTGGCGACTCGCAAGTGTTTTCCCAGACTCGTTGGTATCCCTCAAAAAATGTATTAATCGCACATGTTCTTAAGAACGCAAAGAAAAAATTAAACGTTCTAAAAATATTATTAACTTATTCACTTAGGATAGCACACCCTTTGAACTTTTTTTTAATGTGTATAGCTTTTTAAAATCTGCCTTACACATAGAATACGTTAAATTTTTATAAAAAGTTTATGAATATTAAATAAACAGAAGAAAAATGTAAATACTAAGAACTATTGAAATGACGAGGAGTGTATGTAGATATAAATTATTTCCAGCTGACACTAGTTTCCGATTAATAATACGAAAATACTCATACATTCATATGCAAGCGCATTCACTTAAACAAATCGTTCCTTTTTCATTTTCTTACAAATGTATTTAAATAATTACCATTGTTGAATTGCCCATTGTGTGTTTCTTTTAATTTATTCTTGGCTTTTTCACGAAAAATACTAAATCACTTTGAGTGCACTTTGTATGCAAGGAAAAGCAATTAACACAATCGCACACTGGCAAAGGAATGAAATGCGAAAACGCCTATAGTTATACTATGCAAAATATGTATTTACAAATTGCAATTTATCTTGCAAAAACTTCTATTTACTAGCGTTTGCTTTCAAGTTTTTCCTCGCCGCGAACAACAAATGGCGCGTATGATGAACGCTCGACGTTTGGCGTGAATGAATTTGTATTCTTCCCGTTTTTGAATCAGTGACACGACTAAACTGGACGATGGAGACAGCGAGTCAAATGTCCATGCCACCACGCCAAGGCAACCAACACACCCACAAGTTCGCAGTAAGGCCGGCAGGCAGTTTTCAAGTGTCAATACGCTGTCCGTGTGTCTGTTTTGTATGTATGTATGTATGCCACGCGGTCAGGTTGCCTGCTGACTGGTGACGGCTGCTGATCGAATAGCCACCGCTGACATTTGAAATGTTTTCTTTTGGAAATCTACTATAAATCTTATTAAAATACCAACTATTTGGCTAAGCTCTGACGACAATAACTACATACAAGAGTAATAACATACTTAAATAATTCGGCGAAATATAAAAAAAAAAAATATATACTTATATTTTCAAAGAGTCTGAAATAAAAACAACGCGCAGCGGGTGCCTCAAACCGCAAGATGAATACACGTGTATGTTTGTACATGGCTAACTTGGAAGAAAAATGCGGATGCGGCATGATTGATGTATGAGCATGTATGTGCGTTTAATTGTCTATGTATGTACATTAGAGTGGTCCAAATTTTTGTATGTGGGGAAAAAATGTCATCCTAGAATTCGGGGCACCCCCTTAGTTTTTTCCTTTTAATATTTGTAATATCTATACCAACTTTCAATTTCCTACTTTAACCAATACAGGGTGCTCAATGATCTTGAAATGCGCTAATGGATCGCTGTAACACTGAGCAAAAATGTTGTTGATTTTTAAAAAAAGATACTGTTGCCATGACAACTGAGATAATTTTAGATAATTTAAATTTGAAATATTCTTAGGTTGCTTAACCAATTCTTTGATTAATATATGTGCACAATAATCCTTGAGTAAGATATGAGCATCATGACCATCCTCTAAATGTATACGTAGAAACGTGAAGTTTGGTACCAGCACCTCCTACGGCAAGAGGAACAATTTTCAAAGGTGCCTCAAACGCTTTCTCGGAAAAAAATTTTTTGGACCACTCTAATGTACATAGCTGTAAATATATGAAAATGTCCATTTGGACATATTATTAAAAATGTACATAAGAAATTACTATGAGTTTATAAATATTTTTGAAAATTTTCAGTCTACGATACACCGAGATTTACTTTTAAAGATGTCCATGCACAAACTGGCATACAATTATGTAAATAAGAGTGTAGATATTTCTTTAGTAAGCACATAAGTGTGTTCATTATCGTTTACCTAGGTGTATTTGCATACGTATGTATGTACATCAATCAGTCATATATATTAAATAAATCATTAAAAAAATAAAATTATAAATTCAAAGAATGCAAGGATGGATCATAGATACTATAATTCTATTCGACGAAAAAATGGTTGCACCGAGAGCATGTCTTAAAGTTCCGGCTTACATTGTCCGCTTTTAGTTCGGCCGCCTGAATACTTTTGTTATGACTCCGACGCCATGAATAAATTTTGAAAGCAGAGCGAATGCAACGCAAGCTGAAGAGTTTTCACTGTGAAGATTCCCTTTCGGAACTGGCACGTTCGTTTATTATATCGAATTTCAAACTAACGAACTATTTGTTAGCTTCTTCACAATGTATTTCCATATATGGTAATACGGGTCATTACAAAAAGTAGCATTTACATATCGTCGATGTTTCAGTCATGCTAATGAAAACCGCCTAAATCGTCGTTGTGGCAAAAATTCAGATTTGGTAACCCTGAGCTCCAGGCATCGAGATTTAGTCATAAAAATCGTAAAATCGTTATTAAAACAACAGATTTGTAAAATAATAGCTAGAAATACGCTATACAAACTCAAAGAATACCGTTTGCTCTCCTAAAATTGATTCATAAGAGTGCAATTGTCGTGGGCGTTGCAAAACGACGTATGAAACAACAATGCTAAAGCCGTAGCTAAGCTACAAATTCAGACTGGCTGTGTTTTAGGGATGAGCCACAGCATTTTCCCGCCATGCATGCGAAACACGTTCTACACAGACTACGATGAGACCGTATTTAATTTGGCCACTGATTTTCATAACGTTATTTTGGATTCAACATGTCACACCAGGGTTTAAAGTGAGCGGCTTTCAGGAAAGAATGCTTCTTACAATGATCTTCTGCCTGTTAACTGAGTGCCAGTTACTGTCAAAATTCGATCGTTTTCATAGTTTTTAAGAGCCCTCGAGAGGTTTTATAACTGAGTACGTCGTTTAAGTAATAAGAAATAAAATTACTTACCGGAATATCAGCTGCTTTGGAATTGAAATGTGACTACTGTTTTTATATCTTCGAAGGTCTTTGGAGGACTTTGGCCGGACTTGGAATTGAGCCGATACATTCCACCTTGTCGACAAATTTCATTAATTTTATATACATCGATAATTTTCGAAAGTTGTGCATTTCGAGGGCTCTGCGTTCACAAAAAAAAGTAAAGAAAAACCCCGGTCATTCTCAAATATTGGAATATTGGCAAACCATTATTTCAAAGCCTAACAAAGATTTTACAGGTGGAAGAGGGACCGTTGGCAGAGTTCACAAGGTCAATAATTTTTACCCGAGTAAACTCATAACATCGAAAGGGATTGCTAACACCATATGCGTAATATGGCAATACGACTATTCTTGGATTATGAGTGAGTAGTCCTTTCAGCCTAACAGAACACTTTTTACCTTACAAAACGTTTTTCTTTTCAACACTGTTTTCGCATTAGCTAACACAAAAATGCCTTCTAAGCACCTCAAAGCAGGCGAGTTTGCTAGTTTTCTATATACTAAATTTAAAAGTCATTCTGACAACAAGTAAATTTATGTATATTTGATATTTCTTGTGCTCCATCTCTTTTTGGAACCATTGTCAAAAGCTATTGCCCACAAAATTAGGTATGCATCCATAAATAAAGATGTGTGTATGTATATTCATATCGGGTCTAATATACATAGATACCAATGTGATTGTTCAAATGCTTCTCTCTCACATAAATCACGGAAGTGCCTAATAAGTTAAGCGCCTGTCAAAAGCGAAAACCAAATTAGAATAAATAAGTACATATCGTCACTAGACACGAATAAAAGCGCGCTAGTGTTTCCACGGCGAAAAAAGACGCGTAAAAAAGATTTACGAATAAACGAATCTCTTTGGAGAATTTACATACTGTTACACGAGCAAATATAGTTGACCGTGAAAATAAGTTTACACGTCCTTCTTCGCCGTCAAATATTTTAACACGTCTTTCTTCGCCGTTAACTATGTTAAGAATCTTTCTTCGCTGCAGTTTTTTTATATGCGTCTTTTTTCGCGGTCAACTTTTGAGCTCCTGCCTTTATTCGTGTCTAGTGTAGAGCTGGAAAACTATCGATAAATAGTATCGATGTTTTTTTACTATCGAAAACATCAATGGTTTTGTAAGCACTATATCGATAGTTTTCACTTACACATACATTATTCAGTAGTAAGAGTAAAAGCTGGCTGTTTCATCTTGTGAGTCGGAATGGACATTTAGCAAAGCACGGCAAATAATTTCAGAGCGCAGATGCTGCTTGAAGCCAAATATAAACTTTTGGACATATTTTGATCTTATTTTCAATAAAAGTTGTTATGCTCAATTTTGAGAATTTTTTAATCAAAACTATCGATNTGATTTCGGTAGATTGTGGGAAATCGCAATTGAAGTTTGAAATGGAATTTCTCAAAAACACGAAGATAGATTTTCCCAAATTCTTAAATTATTTAATTTTTAATGTTTAATATTATTTAGTTTTGGGTTTATGAAGGATTTTCCTTTAGGAAAATTTTTTGTCGTAAGCGTCATTTGTCCATAATTTGGCAGCCACTTTGTATGAAATACGACAAAATGTAATCAAAATTTCTACTAAATTAAGGACACTTTTTACTCAATATCTTGGAAACTAAGGAGATATCCAAAAATGGAGAACGCCATTTTTAAGATATTGATTAGTTTAATATGGCAGAGGCATTTCTTGGTCAATGACAGAATTGAATGCTCTACAAAAGTGTCCAGCGTAACCCTAGCCCCCACCAGCGGGGTATTACGTGTCACTAAACCAAATTTTTCATGAAATTGTCGGATTTTTTCCCCCTCTCGTAAATAACAAGAGCAAAAGAAAATTGGGAACGACAAATTCAAATTTTGGACCATCAAATCGCTGGCATCGATATTTCTTGAGATATTGGGCTTCGAAGTTTATTTATTAAATAGTGTAAATTGTTGATCAACTTCAAGGCCCAATATCTCAAAAAATATCGATGTAAGCATTTTAGTGATCCAACTTTTTTGTATGAATTGAACTATGCATATATAAAAAGTATACAGAAAGGAAATTAAATAAAACTTATTTCAAGTTTTTGGTCACGATGTAAGAAGTTTTTTTTTTTCTAAAAATTGCTTGGAAATCGCTTTACGGTGTTCACTATCAGAGATTGAGGAAATGACAGATCCAACACTTTCAAAGCAGTAAAAAATTTGACCTTGTCATAGGTTTCATATTTCCATTATATGAAAAGTGTGCGTGATTATTGTACGATTTTACCAATTTTCTACATCATCCATTCCTGGTCTTCTTTTAACTTATTCCCTAAGTTTTATTGAGATAACTTTATTTTTACTCCAATTATATATTAATTCAGCGCCTCCATATTTCTAAAAGTTACACTTATATGAAAAGTGTTGATTGTCAGATTTAGCCCATTTTCCACACCATCCATGCTTGGTCTTCTATTTATGTACTTATTCCCGCAATTTTATTGCGATACCTTGCTTTATTGCGGTACCTTAATTAATTAAAAAAAATCCCATTGCGTGTGTTTGTTAAGCAATACCCAGTGCCTTTAAAACCAATACTTATAACACAAGCAATCGCTCGAATTCAGCTGGATCTATGCGGCAGAGCGTTTTAAAATTGAGCCACTAGGATTCGTGCCACCATAAAAAGTTATGTCTCACATTTAAACATTGTTATATTCCATTCATAATGGCATTCGTGGGCCCTTCAAATTAAAAAAGATTTTCGTTTATATTGTAATATATTTAAATAACTACCACCCTTTATGGAAAACTGTTTAGCGCATAATTTTTGCCTTTAGCATGCAAAGATTCACGCTACTGGGCGCAGTTCAACTAAGGGCCTACAGTCATCAATCGGAAAAGGGCCAAGCTATATAAGTACAAAGATTCGCTAAAGGAACAGCACAATGTTCTGCGTACATTACCTCAGCTTCGTAAGAAACAAATCATTGCTAGGAAATAAATGTATCTGCAATACTACCGAAGTGCTTTTGGTCCATGTGAGACCATAAACTTTGAGGCAAAGCTCTGCGAAAAACTCGACTAAAATGGGAGCGCCAAGTATTGATCATGGTCCAATGAGTGGAACTAAATGAAATTAGTATGAGACTACCCTTAAGGTAATACCTTCCCTATAAAAGAAAATTTATCCAAAATATACACAGAAAAAATGTCTGATGAAATAATAACCTTCCTTCTTTTGAAGTCGGTTAATAGTAAAAAAATAAACCAACTTTAATTACATACATAAATTTATTTTAAGAATGTAGACTACGTATACTTTTATATCCCATTAGGGATTAGCTATTCAACTAGCCTGAATTTCATTAGAAATAAAAAACATTCAGCTTTGTGGCAGTCAGAAAAAAAAAAAAAAACAAATGCATAGTGTATATTTAGTTATTCTTTATTTAGTTAAGTTTTCTATTGAAAACATTGGCAAGAACGTACACGAAAAGAAAAAAAATTAAAACAGAAGAACTTGGGACAAATACAAAGTGAAGGTATTTTGCAAAAGGCTGCAAAGTCTGAACAACAGCTAGAAAAGAAGAAAATACTTTAAGGCGTACACGCGTCACATGTATGTATGTATGTATATAGATACAGCATTATTAGTAAAACTACTAGATTTTCCTATGCATCTGATCAGATAAGAATACGATGCACTTAAGATGATTTCTGATGGATGCCAAAAGTGCAATGCGCGCTGCGAAGACCATTGCGAGCACAAGTACCTATCTGAGATATACCTACATTTATTTACATATCTTGCACATACATATGTACACGTACTTAACAGTAAAAATAGACAGACCAACGAACTGAATTAAGCAATTGCAAACTGTAAGATTTATAGGTAAAAGCTTGTGTATAGCCAAGTACATTTCTGGGTCTCTGGGTTATTAGGCATTGTTCCACCATTGATGGAGGTTTTCATTTTATTTATTTTTTCAATTCTTAAAGCAATCGGTCAAGTGCAATTTATATTTTAAATTTTGCATTTCGAAACGTTCAAAATTCTCGTATATAAATAAAAACGTAATTTTTGTGATATTTTGAAAATATTAAAAACACATTCATAAAGTTATATGTATGTAGATGTATGTTGGCATATCTCTGTGAGTATGTACATATTTAGTTAAACTTTGTTAGTAGTTCATTGCTTTTAGTTAATTTTTGGCTAGCTTTTGAGGGTATTTACTTGCNGGACAGAAAACTACTAGAAATTCGCATTTGCAATCGACTATACACATGTATTTGCATAGAAAAAAATACAGTGCTGTTTTAAGAACTTGTGCTGTTTGGCAAATCCATCAAGTGCTGACATTGAAAAGAAATTTAAAATATTTAGCATTCTTTTTAAATATTAAATTTTGCCACGGGCAGTCTACTTAGCCGCCTAAGAACGTTTGTATGTTTAGGTAAATACATACATATAGTATATCTTCATTTATCGAAACCACACAGACAGTTGAGGTGGCAAGTCATCATAAAAGGTACAAACTTATTTCAAATTAATACATTCTCCTAGAAGATGAAAATTATAAATCGTTTTGCTTGAATTAAAACAATATATTCCAGCGAAAAGTTTACCGTGTAAAAAAAGTAAATAAAAAGTCCTATATCTAACTTATTTATTTAGGAGCCGATTTTGCTGCTTTTTAATATATACTGGTTATGTAAGCAGAAACATTTTGCCAAAAACGGTCTCGTTAGGTGGCGCTCGGTTCGAGATATTTTGAAAACCGTATTTATGCTCTGATTTATTTCACATTTGGAACCGCTGGTGGCCTTGGCGTCAAAATAAAAAGTACGTTCTACATAAAATGCATGTTTTCTTCCCGTTAAAAATTCGTTTAAGAACAAAATTAACAAAACTTTTGCAATTGACATTTTAGTAACGTAACGCCAGGTAACGTCACGTCAGATAATTTAGCTAATTAAACCTAATATAAAGCGGAAAAGATTTCTACATTTAAAAACTGTGAAATTAACCTTAAAAATTTGTCCAATATTACTACAAAAACTTTTATACAAATAGTCTTGCCCAATTCGCAGAGTCAAGTCAAAATCAGTTGCAAATATAAAAAAATTTTTTAAAAGGGCTGCCACCTATTCTGAATAGCATATTTATTTAACTTTTTGTTTAGAAAAAAAGGGTTAAATATTACTATTCATGGGTACTAAGAAAAGGTTCTTAAATAATACTTTCCCAATATACAAAATGTTATCCCTTAGGATTACAGTGTAAGGTTACAACTTATTTTCGATTCTACACAATTTATCTAAAATAATGCAATGTGGCTATCAAATAAAAGGTAGATATTGTTGAGAACTTTGGTCAGAAAATATTTTCCATCAGGGTTGCCACGCTTCTCAGTAATACAAATTATAATTTTTTTATTTTTTTATTTACACACTCGCAGTACATAAACGCTCAAGATACGTACCATTCATTGCAGTGTATTTTCGAATAGGCTTGCCACCTGAATTTTTGAGTAAGGCTTTCACTTAATAGATATCGAAATCCTATATTTTTTGTTTATTTCCAAAATAATTTTCTAAAGCTATCCAAATCTTGAAAACTTTAAAAAGTATATGCACTCCGGGCAAAGCTCGGTCAACCTGGTACTGAATATTATCTAAACAAAAAGAAAACTGTCAAGGACCAAAGGGGTCTCCTATTCAAATGGCGGGGAGTGTATATATACATAAATACATATATATGAAATACTCATCTATTAAAAACTCTTTAATTCGGTGTCTGCAGATTGAAGGTAAGACAACTTGGCAGCATAAATTTATTGGAAAGATGGGAGGTGCCAAGCCCCCTTAATTTTTTGTACCAGCCTTTAATTCAAATTTCTATAAACCGTTCTAGATTTTCTAATGCAATCAATTGAAAAAAATCGAATGTCGATTCTCGTATTTTTTGGATCGATTCACGGATCGAATCGGAATTAAAAAATCGAATCTGAAATGTTTGCTTCATAGAGGTTAAGGTATGATTAAAATCCCAAACATGCGATAGCTCAGTGAAGAAAAGATATTTTAGCAAACTCAACGGAACTTGAAAAGGTTAAAACTCATACTTTAAGATAATTTACATAGTTTTTTGACTGAAAGAAAAATTCGTATGCTACATTACCTCAAAAATAGGACAAAATTGCATTTCTTGCACTTAGAGGTTAGGATATCTCGGAAACTAGGCGCAATTAAAATATTTGCTTCGCTTTGATACTTTTCGTATTGGCTTTAATAAAACGGTTTACAATGCAAACGCTCCAATTAAAAGGACTTTGTCTGAGTTCAATTGTTTCTCGTCATTTTTAGATCCTGACTTGTCCAAATCAAAATGAATTATTTACAATTGATTGAAGAACTACCCTGACGGAAACAAGTGATTTTTTTTTTTTAAATCAACTTATTGAAAGACTACTTTAAAACAAATGCAATGAGTAAATGTTTCGAATTTTTATACTCTTTGCTCAAAAAACAATTTGTGTCTTGGAAGTATGAAAAAGCATCTGTGAAGTCCAGAGCGTAAGCGTATTCAAAAACATACTGATTTTGAAGTTGTGTAGACCAAATTAATTTTAAAGTAGTTGAAATTAAATGCAGAGTCGGACAGTCGACCTGCTGCTTGCACACAATTCAAGCTGAACATTTGAAAGCGCATTTACATGTCTGGCTGTAGCTGAGCGTGCAAAGATGTTTGCTACAATTAGTCGCAGCCAAGAATGTCCATGTTCAAATCTCATTTAATTTTAAATTTTTAATTTCGGTTTTTCTTAGTTATGAAAAATCATCTGTGAAGTGCAGAACGAAAGCGCATTCAAATGAAACATACTGACTTTGAAGTTGTTTAAGCCAAATTCGTTTTAAAGTAATTGAAAATACATGCAGAAAAAGGCAATTAACTGCTTCCTAGGACATCGCCATGTTAAATAAATGAGTTGCTTGCAGGTAAAATAGTGAGAATTTCAATTAGTTATCATTGCAAATAAAGTAGTTTATAAATTACTTTCAAACTAATTCAATTTCCTGCAGGGTATTCATCATAATAAGAATAATGTTTATTGTGTCTAATTTTATATACACTTCTTTACTAAACGTAATTAAAAGTAATCTGTATAATTTAAATTTTATATTTAACTTGAGAAGATGAAAAAAAAAAACTAGTTATGATCAGCTTGTAATAAGAACATTAACTGATGTCTATTCAAGCTTGCGCATTTCTATAGTGCTCTCATAGACAGCGCACTTTTTATATGTATGTACACCCAAGGAGCTGTTTCGGGCGGGTGACAGAGTAGCACGCATGTGGTACATTCGTTGACGTGCCAATTTGTTATTCAAAACGTTTAAGTAATTTTGTACGTCAGTTTATGCAGTTTTAGTTTTAAGTGATTTTTTTTTTTAATTTATTATCTTTGCTTGTTTGTTTTTGTTGTTGTTCTTATAGTTGAATGACTACAAAATATGTGTGTGTTTTTTTTTTTTTAATATGCATGACATCTTAACTCACTCACTCACTCGAGACTTTTAGCACTGGTACTAGAGACTTTTCCTAATCTTTTCCCGTCTTTGCTTTCATAAATTTGAATTGGCAAACACTTTTTGGTGATTAATCAAAATGACGACAGTTTTTCTAAACTATGAGTATTAACTAAGGAGCTTTTAATATGGACTAAGATAAATTAGGAACTGTATCGAGTGACATAATTAAACTGTGTAGATTTCTTCAATTTTCTCGCTACATACGTAGTTAAAATTGGATTGCTCAACAAAAATAGTGTTCCACATTTTTTTACTCACATTGTCGTTACTCAGTTAAATTTATTGGCCAGATACTCGAACTCCTCCGCTCATCCAATATTGCGGCTTAGAAACAACTAATCCCACATAGTCGATGATATACCGGCTGAGTTGTGGCGGCTGTTAAGAGTAATTTCGTCTGAGGAATGCAAACAAAACCCCAAAAAACAGTGATCCTGCTCAACCCTCTTAACTGAAACCTTCCACTGACAGATTCTTATCGGTTCGGCTTAACATCTTGAAAATCAACCAGTGTTTAACAATGCATCTCATCCAGCAAAAAAATTAAAAAATCGACACACACCATAGCTTTGACGAATTTGGAGCCGCTTTTGTGGCACAAAAATAAGTTGCCCCTTGGGCGCCATATGTACATGTCATGATCACCGCGAAACTCAGGGTGTGCCACATGTTCTTGTAAATAAAAGCTTCATCGACTTTAATTGACTTCCTTTGAAAATTTTAATCCATAATAATTTTCTTTTTCCGTGGCTGGTTTTCTTTTTCAGTCTTCACTCAAAGGGTAATATACTCTGCTCAAAAAGACGGTGCTTGATTTAGCCGGAGTTGCTCTGAAGAAGGTTTGAAGGTGTTGTGCGTAGTAAGAGTTAATCCATATATACAGTGAGGGTTACTTTTCTGATGCTGGGTTACGTTGCTGAAGGCAAGACCGTCCTCATTAAATGCTTTTCTGCGGACAAATAGCGTATTCGACGTAGCCGGACTAGATCTTGTAAGAGCTATTTGTCTGCGGAGCAAACCAAGAACTCACACGGAAATGGCCCAACGCCGAAATCGGTTTGTCGCCAAACCAAATATACATCCTACCACAACCGTTGTAGGTCTGGAGTGAATTCGAAAAAATAAAATCTAAAATGTTCTTCATGACAGTTATTCGCATTAAGTGAAAGCAGGCCCTTCTGTTTATAGCCTTTACCTAGATGGAAAACATTGAACGTGTTTGTATTCACTATATACTATGTCACGAAAAACAGCTGGTAATTACGCCAAATAAAGCAAAAAGTGTGCAAAGAAAAAACATTTAACGCTGGTTTGGTGCCATATGGCGCTTTATTTCTACAAAAAAATGTTCTCTTCTCATTACTCTCTCCTTAGTGTATGTGAGTAAAGGGCACTGGAAGGCAACCTTTTGCGGTAGAAAAAAAATGCAATTATAAATGCCAACATCTTTTTAACCCAAAATCTTCTTCAAGAGATATGTATTTAAAACAAGTAGGAATGTTGGATAGTTACTGTTTTCTTCTAATGGTGACCGACCCGGTTTAATGTCCAGAATCAAACACCAGACTAATTAAATCAGATTCAAACTAATTAAAATCTTTAGAAAATTTAATCTATCACAAACTAAAGAGTCGATGCAATTAATACATATACATACATATGTATGTATGTGTGAATACTTCCCTCTTGGGAATTTCATAGAAGACTGCTAAAATAGCTAAGTTATTATTGCTTACCTATAACTGGTTCTAAAGTCATGCAGAGCTCAACCGAAAACTTTGTGATCATATTCTTCACAAAGAAAACAGGAATAATATGTTCTTTGAAAAAACATCTGTTTTATATAACACATACGTATGTAAATAGCACAGCTTTAGAGGTTTCACAATATACTAACTAAAAAATATAAAACCCAACAGTACCAGAAACATTATGTAAGGTGGCGGGCAAACAAATGGGGATACAAGATTTTAACAATTTTTGACTATTTTCTCTGTTTATTTATTGTTTACAATTTTTGTATAGAGCATAGCTCACAAAACACATATGGGTGTTTCCATGGTGTCGGACATGACAACTTTAGAGTGAAATAAATCATGCGAAAACGGAAGACACTTATAAAAAACATTGTAGTGGTGTAGTTTTGGCACCGTTCGTAGGTTGACAAAAAATTAGGTGCGCTTGAAACACTGGCGTCGAGAAAATCGATGAAAAGGAGGCCACGGAAAATGCACAAAAACAGAAGTAAAAGTAAGCAAAACTCTGGGAATCCTGTGAGGTCAAATTAATTTATTTTTTTATTTTTTATTTTTTTAGTTTAATTTTGAATTAAAATGTGATAATGGACATGACAGATTTTTGCCCCATACATTATTTTTACTAGTACTACATATATAATTTCATTTGTATTTAGTTTTTTCGGTTCTTCTCTCCACCGTTTCGTATTTTCATAACATTTTTTCGCCATCTGAATACGAAATTTAAAGTTATAAACCCGCTTGACCTCATTCACTTGTTTTTTCGGTTTACATTTTTATGGAAACACCCACATACATACATAGTTACGAACGTAAGTAAAAACTCAAAACTTTTTTGATACGATTTTTAAACATTTTACGAATTTCAAATAATGATCATCAAAATTTCGAACCTTTTATTCGGAATTTTGTGCATTTTCCGCAACACTCTCAGCAAAAATAAATTGCCAAAACCAATGTACACGAAAATTATATGCGCTACAAAATTTCATATCAAGTTTTTTTTTATTTTTTTATTTCGATTAAAAAGTTTGAAATTTTTTATGAAATTTTGAGTTTTGCTAATTATTATTTTTTGTTAAAATTTTGTAAATGGTTGCTAAGTGCTCTTTTCTCATGTAAGGTTTAAAATTTATCTGCCCTTTAAACATATTTTTTCAGAACAAAATTTGTGTTTAAGAGATAATTTTTAAAACTTACTTATGAAAATGGCCCTAAGAAATATTAAATAAATCAAAAGAACAACTAACTTTTAAGCAAAAAACATAACGGATTTCAATTCTCATATAAAAATTTAGGTGTACTATTCATTTCTTCATGATTCAATTATCGGATCTAAATAAAAATAGAAGGATCACCTTTACGGTACCATCTTTCCTATGCAGAAAGAATTATCGAAGTCGGTTAACGTGGTCCAAAGTTATGCGGTAAGATATATAAAAATATATATACGACGACGAACTGATAACCTCTTCCATTTTTGAAGTCGATTAAAAACGTCCAGCAGTCGAGGCGTGTAGAGTTAGTGGAGGCTCCTAAAGGGTTGTACATACATACATAAATATATACATATGTCAGCTTGCACATGCATACAAAACTTAATTTATTTATATGAGGTACTATACAAACAATGAACAGTCAAGCAACTGATAACGTTAAAATTAAATAACAACTAAAAAACGTCTCTTTGTTTGGTTGTTGATTTAACGGCATGTTTCTTTAACCAATGCTCCATACTGGTTCAGGTTTTTAATGCATTCTGTACTTTTAAGGTCTAAATATTTTGCATGCTACCGTAAGTTTGTTATCGGGAAAATTTACTAAAACAAATTTAATGACTAAAGTTAAATATTATATAATTTATAGATACAGATTTAAAAACAATAAACAAATTTTTAATTCACTATAAAACATATTTACGCAGATTTTTGGCTCTTTGAAAATTGGAAAATACTTTTTTCGTGGTTCAAGAACTGAATATAGTTAATGTTATGGAGTTTAAAATAGGTATAATTTTTTTTTATATTATATAAAAACTGAACATGAGATAAAAGAATAGGTATGTAAGTATGTTTGTGAAAAGCGGAAAAAATTTACGAAAAAAGCATATGCACAAAAACTAGTGAATTGTAAAAGTGGCGCCCTTTTTTTACAAATCATTAGTCGTTGTCAACTATTAATAGCATTTGCTGGGTATAAGAAGTTCGGTTTCGTTTCTCCTTTTCACTGAAACTTGCCAAACCTTCAGCGTTAGTAGAACGCAAGCTCTTGAGTTGTACAGAGTAAAAAATTTCATAACTTAAAAACGCAAAGAAAGAAGAAAATTTAAAATGCACGCGAAAATAATCTTGTTTTTAACTTGGATTATTTATAGCCTTTTTGTCGGCAGTCAAGCTGAACGACCAGGTTAACTTTTACAATGAATTGAAATAATAAATAAAACAACTCGTAATATATACATAAATTCTATTTAATACCATTTGAAGCTCACTGCCTACTGGCTCATCCGAAAGGTTACGGCCTCTGCGATATGCTCATCATTGGCTTTTACTACAATGCGGAACGAAACGTGTGCGAGCAATGGTCCGAGGATGGCTGCGGTGTAGAAGGCGGACATTCATATGATTTTAAAGAGGATTGTGAGCGAGAATGCATTGAGAGAAATTGAAATATTTATGTAGTTTTAATTGATTCATACTCGTATGAAGAGTACAATTGCAAAGTACATACTTATTTTAAACTGTTTGTGTTAAAGAGAATTCGCAATACTAAACATGAAAAAATTCCAATGATTTAAAAAAAAACTTAAATAAATGATCTTCAGAATAAAAACCTAACAATGTCTGGACTCGTCAATAAATTTTAATAGGAATAAGTATGCGCCGATAGTGGGATGCCAGCTTAAAGTATTTTTTCAAGACAATTTCGAAAAACAAAAAAAAAATATAATTTTTTGTCCGAACCTTCGGCATTAAAGTTCGATAAATCGATATTTTTATCTCGGACAGAACCTTTTTTTGACGTAGAATACGTCTTACCTTAAGGTATGGGGGCTATGT
>NW_016164399.1:18936-31702 GCF_001687245.7 Rhagoletis zephyria | reverse complement strand
GTGAAACACAGCCGCGCAGCAGCTTACAAAGCAACAGTCGCTACAGCAGCACAATCACAGCAGCCATAAGCTACTCTCGGCGTCCAAGTAAAAAAAGAAAAGCACAAAAAACAAAAAAGCAACTTAAAAAAAAACCTCACCTAAAGCAGGGACGGCCACTACAATCTAATATCAAATGTCAACGAAGCCAAATGTTGCCACACACAGGTGCCACCGTTGCCGGCATTTAGCGCCTGTGCGTTTATGGTTGCGTGCATGTGGTTGTGTTGGTGTGCGCGCGCGCTTTTAACAAACACTGGAAAATAATGAGCCAAAGTCACATTTGTTGGCGTCGCCACTCAACTGGCAGCTGTGACCTCAACAACCAACATCAATGCCAACACCAGCACCAGCACCAAATATCCAGCAACTACTAACCCCCCCAGCAGCCATCACCCAGCATCCTTCACCACTGCTGCTGAGTGCTTTATGAGCGACGTTGACGTATGACAATATGTAAATAGCTTTACGCCATTGTGCGAAAGCCAACAAGCTACAGCAGCGAAAAGTGCGTGCAGGCACGCCTCTGTTTTCCGCTAGCTTGACGCGTAGAGGCGGGGGGTGCGTCGTGTGTTGCCCAGCTCGTGCGAACTTTTCATCCATTGCTGTTGAATTGTTTGGTTACTTGCTGTTGGTAGCATCGCTGTCGCTGGCTTGACTGAATGGCTTATTTGGCTGACGCTTGGCGGGTGTGGCATGTTTTATTAACCATATTTCAAGTGGCATAAAAGCGTGCTGATATACGATCCAAGTCGGGTGGATGAAGTATCTAACAAAAAGTGAGCCATACCTACACATACATACGTACATATTTGTGATACTTCACTTTGCTTTACTTCTTTATTTTTCTTTCCGAGCTTCTTAGATTCTGATTTGGTTAAGAAATGAAAATAAAATCATCTTAAATATTTGATATGTCTTTCTTTGGCTTGGGCGCTAAGTCTTCAAAAATGATGTGGCTGCAACTTTATGTGGTTTAGTTTAAGTACCCAAAATCTTAAATAAATCTTTCCTTCCAACTTTTGTTTCTTAATAGTCCTATTAGGTGTAGGCCTGCATGGTTTACTCTTAGAATGCTTCTTAAGGACTTAGTGTCGGTTTCGTTTGTCCACCATAGAGTGACACCAATTTGAGAGCTCTAATCAAAAGTTGCCTTCTATTGTTTTTGGGTTCACTCGCCATTCTTCAAATCGCGGTACGTCCAGCCATTTATATTCAATTGTGACAGCGGTACTGCATTCCTGCGCAACTTAAGTTGCAATACTTTTTAGTATACTATATTCCAGGTAAGAATTCTGAGTAGGGCTGGGACTATCAGTATATCCACGAAATTAATTGGCGAACATTCGGTATAACTGCTCTTTTAGAACACTAAAATATTTTGCCAGAATTCCGGACTAAATTTATTCGCTGCCATATTTTTACTAATTTAATAGCATTTTGCTTTCGGATACCAAGCTGATTTGTTGATAGGCTACCGGACTCCTTAACAGACTATTGGGCTATTAATCAAGTGCATTCCTTTTGGTGAAGGGTTTTGCAATTCAAATGGTGTAAAATTGCACCCTAATAAAATGGCAAAAGTTCAAACCCATCGTAAGTCTGTCCGCTTGATAACTTGCGTACCAGCCTAAGTTACGCGCACGCCATGGCGTATGAGTTATCTATGAATCAAGATTGGTTTTTCTTTAAAAATTTTTGGAAGACATGGTCGGGGAGGACCATACTACATACTACATACTACATCCTGAAGGGGGTGGAATTTTTTAATTTCATACAAAATTAATATGTAAGTGTATTTATATGTTTTTAAGGTGCTTAAACCAGTGCCCTTTAACATAAATAGGCAGGGATTTAGAAATTGAAAACGTTGCCTGAATTCTGAAATTTAACGGAAACGTTGTTTCATAACAGCTATTATGTGAAAAATATTTTTTATTTCGCCAATAAGAGTTATAACCCAACGTTTATTTTTTACTTTGTTTGATAACAGTTATTGTCCAAAGTTAATTTTTTACGTTGTCTGATAAACGTTGTAGGATAAGAATATTAGCGAAAACGCAGATGGAGAAGAATACAAAGATGATGAAAATAAAGGAGGGGGAGTGAAATAATTGTTACCAGACAGAGTAAAAAGAAACGTTTGGTAATAACTGTTATCAAGCAATGTAAAAAATAAACATTGCGAAATAACTGTTATCAAAGAACGTAAAAAGTAAACGTTGGGTTATAAATCTTGTCAGCGAAAGAGAAAATGTTTTTCATCTAACAACTCTTTTGAAACAACGTTTTTCCAATTGAACTGATAACATAACTGTTATGTCCCTGAAAATGGGCCATGTTTTTTTTTTGTAGCTGTAGCTAGGTAATTGGTCCGGTTTCCATAGAAATTTCAAGGCGCAGTAAGTTTTCTGTTTATAATTTTTTTTTTTAATTTTTTTTAATTAGTTAACAATATTATTTAATAATCTTAGGAGCTCAACTAGGTCTACAAATATGTGCAATACATTCAACTATCTTTCCAAGGTTATCAAAGTTTGAAATTGAGTCAGAAATAAAAAAGTGATCAGAGAAATTTAGATTTTTTCTGTTTTAGAGACTCTTCAAGGACGAAAATTCCTCTCGAACTAAGCTTTCAACCTAAGGGTTGATTGCAAATTTTTTTTTATAGGCATCAACCCAGCCTGAAACTCACTTAAGCAAAATTAACCCTAAAAAAAAATTTAACTTTAATAAACTATTGCATCGCATTCAAAATCACATCGTGTTCCATTTAAATTCCCAGCTAATTCCAGTAGTTTCTTTTACCACAAACATTTTACAAATTTCAAATATGTGCTGAAAGTTTTCCACTCACACTTCTTTTATTTATATACATTCCCCTACACTCACTGCATAACCAACTAAGTATATATACCCTTACTATGTGTGTAAATATTTGTTTTTCTGCTATTTCTATTTGGATTTCTTTGACGGGCTTAAAATGCACAAGGGTGCTTGCTGCCAACATTCGGTGGTTTAACCTCGCGAAAAAGTTTTTAGTTGACACTCTAACTGTTATGTGCCAGCTGCTGATGTCACTTTATGTGTTTTTTGTATTTTATGAAACTTACAAGTTCACATAGGTACATACATACATATATATATAAACATACATATACATACATACATATATATTTATGGCAGTATGTGTGCACAACTCGCAGTCAAGTGACAAGTGTCGACGGTTAAGCTCTTAAAAGCGAAAAACTTTTTACATACACATGAACAAATCGATGTGTTTCTCTGCGTACTTGCGTTTAAGTTTCGAGTAAAGAGCGATTAAGTGCTCATATGAAGTGAGCACATAAATACGCATGTGTGTATATATGTAAGGTATGTGTGAATAAGTATGGGTAGCTGTATGATTTCCCGCAGCGAGTGGGGTAACTTAATACGTATTAAAAGTTGCTGCTCAAAATTTATGGGGTTTTGGTAACTTGATCTTTATTAAATTTTAATTAAGGTATGACGGTTTATTCGTTATCTATGGTGAGTTAAAATTGAGGAAGAATTTCATATATATGCATATGTATATACTTACTTATATATCTTCGTCTGCGGCACCAGTGAAAATCTTGGTCTCTTTTTAAATTTATGGCTCCTTTCATATGTCTCAGCAGCAAAAATGTGTTCACCTTCAATTTTGCCGCTGTCCCAGAATATCTAACCGTGACCCTGTTACTTGACAGCAAAAACTAAATTTGCAAGTTTTTAGGCATTTTTAAGTGTACGTACAACATTAATTACAAACAAAATTTATTCATGAAATAAATAATTTAAGCATACACTTTAGTGACTTTCCGGCAAACATACCCAACGCAAAGTGCCACACATACACACACACCCACACTCAGCCTTAAGCCTGACCCTCAATTTTAAACCGCCACACTACAAACGCCATTAGCGGCCGCTTGCTGGAAAATTATTATTTTCCATAATTTTCTACTTCGCTGATCAAACATGCCAGCTTTCCCCCCCCGGGGAGCGCCAGCACATTCGTCTAAGTTTGAGTGAATTAGTTGCTATATGATTGTTTGTTTAATCCACATAAAGCAGCACTTTACTACTAAGTTATACCTTTTCACGTTTGCCCTTCCGCTTCGGTGGGTGCACAAGGGAGTGGGTTGTGACTTACTTGCATACATACATACATACATATATGTTAAGGTTGTTATTTACGTAGCCGTTTTCCAAGCTAGTAGGTATGAGTGATAAATTTACATACATACCTACACTTTTACACCTTCGAGTGCTTTCGGCGGCTAAGTCAGGTATGAAAAAGCTTTGGGCGTGACTATATACTTAGTAAGTAATTTAAATATCCTAATAAATATCCTTTATGGTTCCTTATTGGCTACTATTAAATACTAAAATATTCTGAGAAAGCCTCATCATTAAATATTCATAATTCTTATCTCAGGTTTATATTAGCTATAAAACTATTATTCAACAGTTGCCTTGATATTTTGTAAATTTTGGTAGTCAAAGTTACTTTACATAAAAGGTTGCTTTAAAGAAATGAAGGAAATAATATGGCTTATTTACTAGAGGGGTGCAAGCGCTATGCTTCTTCCATTACTACTTTTAATATAATGGAGCATATTAATTTTTTTTATATTTAAATATTCGTAAGAAAATTATATAAAAATGCCATTTGTGCTGGATTTATCGACCTCCTTTAATAAAATTATGCATAAACATCAATTTTAAATCATACATTACATTTACATTTTCGTTGCACTTAAACTGCATGCATTTTCCTTTGAACTATCTACTTTAGATTTTATACTTTTAAAGCACTTTAACCCTTTCAGCGCAAAAAAAAAACAAACCGTTGAAGCTAAATATGTGAAAATTTGCTTATTTTTTGGGCGTTGATTTCAAAAATTGTATAAAACTGTTGGTTTGAGCGTTATTCGGCGTCCATTATATTGTTCAGTGGTACCTACCCTAGGTTTTGTAAAATGGGAAGTGATTTTAATTATTTTTATATTTTTTCTTTCGCGAAATATAAATACTTATTTCAAAACTATGAACAATGCTTCAAATTTTTTCGAATCTCAATTCCATAGAAAAATTTCCCCTTTTTTCCAATACGTTATACTGTACACTAACGGCTTTTGTAACAAATTTCACTTTAGTGAAAACACACAATCATTAAAATTTTCTCTTCACTTTTCTTTTCACTTGTACCGAAAGGGTTAACCAATTCCATTTTCATAGCAAGCCAAAGTAATTTATAAAATTACTCACTTCCTTTCATGTGTACATAGTTGCAGCCACTACATACTGTATGGCTGCACATAGAAGTCCTCATTTTAATGCTTTGCTCAAAGACTTAAAGTGTTGTCAGACTGCGCAAAAAACTTCTGTTGCCAGCAAGTTTGTAAAATTACCAAAACGGAAATACCCTTTAGTTTAAGGAGTAATAAAGTAAGCATGCAAAGTTGATAGTATTTTACATATTTTTTATCATTTTATGCTTTTCTTTTTTCCTAATTTTCGAAACCTATTTTCACAACATCAGGCATAGTCCTCAGTTTATTTTAGTTGAGTAGATGTAATAAATGCCACAATAAATATAAAATATATATAGCTCACGAATTATCTCGGTTTTAGCTAAGAAGCAGTTAGAAACTAAGACTTCAAATCTGAATAATCAGTTAAATGGAAGCTATATATTATAGTGACCCACTAGGTTGTTTTTCGTTTCCGATGAGTAATTAATAAATATATCATAAAAGGCACAGGCTTACCAAGTTTCAGTCGGCTATTTGGAAAACTGGAGGACTACTTACTTTACGGGCACACAGACAGACGGACTTGACTAAATTGACTTAGCTCGGCGTTCTGATAATTTTGGTATACTTTCCAATTTGTTTATCTCTACTTCTTTTGGTAAAAACAACCAAAATGAATTGAGTACAATTAATTTCACGTCTGAACGCACCTTAATGTAGAACGAATGGAGTGAGCAATTGGTGTTCACAACGGTGCAGTAAAAAACTTCAACCGCAGCTAAGTTACATGCAGACGTTTTCGATGTGTAAAACATTTACGTGATGCCATTAACAATGTCACTGCGTTGTTACCACACATACATATGTATGTACATACAGACACGAAAACATGAGGGGTAAGTGTGTAAATGAGCAACATCGCAGAAAGAAGAACGCGGGTGTACTATGCTTCAGTGTATGTAGAGTTCGAATGGGTAGTAAGTAGTAGCACGTGCGAGTCAAAGGAATACCCTCCTTGTCATGCCAAAATACATATATACAAACGTATACAAGTATACGAAAGTGATTGATGCCAATCCATGACTTGCAGCGTAACCTACTGGTTTTCAACGGGCTTATCTGTATTAATTCTATTAAAAAAACGAGAGTCGCATAGTATATCTACCTTTTGCAATTCATCAACTTTTATTTAAAGTCATTCGATATTTGGTACTGAGTTTGCGAAAAAATATTCATAAAACTAACTGCCGATCTGAGTAATTGCAACTCTGGGGTCTTCATATATTAATAAAACATTAATTCAAATATGAAATATATTATAAATGTATTGCTCAATGAGGCTACACTTCATTCGCCTTAAAATCGTGCACAGAATTTTCTCGCAGGAATGCTGTCCCCTCTTTATGTCAGACAATCAGAAATCTTCATCGCATGCCCAAGTTTTTTTTTTCTGCTGGGTAGTTGGTATCCATTGTCGCCTGGTGTTCGTATCTTTGTGGTTGCTGCGGGTTTGTGGCTTTATGTAGCTTCCGATGTATTTAGTATAATTGAGAAAATTGCACTATTGGGAATTCAACTGGAGGACAGTTAGTTTAAGCTGACTTGCTGGAATTTAGTAATGAACTTAAAGCAATAAAACAGAAAATAGTTGAAAATTTGTGTTTATTGTCGATATACATATGTACATATGTATACAACCAAATTCATAGATTCTTGAACTATTTGGTATCATTGGCAGATATATTTTTTTTACTGTCCATATCTCTAAAACTACACGAATTCATCCAGGATGTTCGGTACCAAAAGTCATAAAAATTTTTGTTGTAAGAAAGGCTTAATTTTTCAATAGAGCTGAATTAAAATTGGCTTATTAAATAACAAAAAACAATTATTTTTCGTGAAATCCTTGAGAAGCCAAATTGGTACCACCTTTCCTTATAGAAATCGGTTAACGTGGTCTAAAATTTTGCAGTAACATACACTGCCGGCAAAAAGTACTGGCACAGCAAATTTTTCACAATATATGCAACAATTTTTTTTCTAAAAATATAGTTCATACCACAACAAAAAACATTAAAACATAATTCCTAAACTTTGTGCAAAACTCAAGAAAATTCAACAAATTTTCATCCAAATTTTCAACTTTGTAATCATTTTTTTTAGAATTTTTTTGAGTATGCAGATTTGTAGCCCAATCAATTTTACAAAAAAAAACTTATTCGATGAATTGATAACCACCTAATTTGTCGGTTAAAAACAAAGGCGCTGTACAATTAAATTTTACGCATTCTTTATGATAGCTAAATAATTCCAATTTAGAAAAATAACTGACAAAAAAAAATATTGGCAGCGAAATATGAAAATAGGGCAAATTGGTCCGTCCGTCTTGCTATTGTTAAAATCTACTAAGTACCTTTGTACTTTGGTATTTGTCAACCTCAAATTCTTAAGCTCTTAAGTATGTAGGTACATAGCTGCCTAATTTTTTCAGTTTATTATATAGCTATGATCTTCATATTTTTCTTCTATTTTTCCTATAAATTTTAACAGTTATTTATGGATTTTTATTTTTTTATCATATTAACTATAACCATTATTTTCAGATTTAATATTTTAGATCATAAAAGATTTAACTCGGGCATAAAATGCAGTCTTCATCATAATTATTTTGTATTGAAAAGACAAAAATCAAAAAATAACTATTTTTAAAGATCGAAAAATAAAACTCTTGCCATTTTCGATCGCTAGTATTCGGCCATCTCTAACAGGTACTTTAACCCTTTTAATACCAGCATCCAATATACTTGACAAAACTTTTTTTGTGCTTAAAGCTCTGTTTTCGTAAATAAGAGATCGTCTTGTTTTTTTCAGTAAAAAATGTAACGTGTCACACAAGTCAAAAGTAGAATCGATTGAAAAAACTATCTTTTTTTCGGTGGAATGGACACTCCTGGAAATGTAATGTATTAATTATATCTAGTTTTGAAATATAGTCCGTGAAAGAAAGGAATCTCTTCCTACTTTCAACACCTAGGATGCCATTTTCCAATAGAATTTATGCTCAATAAATGTAAAGCTATGAGTTTTATACAAAATTGTATTATATTTTTGAAATTAATAACCCAAAATTACCCCGTATGCACATTTTTGCAGACAAACCAAACTTGACAAGGCATGACGGAAATTCGTTCCAAAATAAATTATCGTATGCGTTATTTCGAATAGGAACTATAGACATTCATATCTTTACATATTTACTTCGCTCATAAATTGTAGTGACTAGTTTTTATGATTACAACAAAATCGAAATATTCGAATTTATTATATTTACTGCTTTCAATAAATGTGGAAAAGTAAAAATTAAAAAATTATTAACCTCATTAAAGTTTACACTAACCTCTTTCTATCCAAACAAAATTCCGCTGCAAAAAAAACAACTACCAAAAGAGGCTCTGCAAAGATTACAAAATTTGTATGCTCATTTTTACTTTTTGCGCGAACACTTATTTATGTACTTTATAAGTCAAAGGTGTGCAAAGAGTGTATAACTTTTGGCAGGATGACAGTAGAAGTAATTGAAAAATAAGTATCTGCTAATGCAGCGTCCCATTCAAAGACACCAAAACATATGAAAGCCAACTAAAACGAAATGGTGCGCGCAGAAAAGAGCGTATTGGATTACCACTACAGAATGGTTGTACGTACGTATATATGTACATACAGACATATGTAGTAAATTATAACCGAAACTGTCACAACCGCCATTTCGAGGATGCACTTAGTGTTAAAAGTAACGAAATTGCAGCCTTATGTTATGCGTTGTACGAAAAATACGAAAGAGATAAAAAAAAAAAGATTCTTGCAGTTAAAGAAAGAAAGAAAGAAAGGACGAAAATTGGAAATAAATAAAAGCGACAGTGACAGTAGCACTCTGCTTTATGCCAGCGAGGAAGCAAAGAAAATATAAGAAAATAAAAAGGGAATTATAAAAAAGCCTTAACCCCTGACTTATATATATGTATATAATTTGTGGCTGTACTTATATATGTATGTACCAGTATACAAAATAGTTAAATATTTATGTGTGTCTAAATTTATTTTCACTATCCTTTATCGCAGCGACTTAATATTTCATTCGCAAAACTTTTCTTTCGTCCCTCAGTGGCATAATTTTAAATGACTTCCGTTGATTTTTGTTCGCAGGCCTTTTCACAGTCGCCATGCTGACATTTGTCAGCATCCCTTTGCCTCTTGTAGCAGCAGCATTGATGCCAGCCAGCTACTGACTGCCACATTTCGTTGCTGCTATGAAAACTTTGAAAAATTCTTAATGTCACCACAGACAGACTGCGGTTAGCCGAGCAAAGAATATAAGCACACAAATACTTATCTACGGTACATAGAAATTTATGTCTTCACACAATTTCCGTCTCCACAAAAGGCAGTTTGTATGTATGTATGCAAGTAAGTATGCGTTTAAGTAGTTTACTATACAATTGAGCCCATCTTAGCCATCCAATTAGCTGTGTGCATTGCAGTGGTTCGTGGCTCAGTACCTATTTAATTCCTTTTTTTTTGCTATTACACAAATAAGGCAATCGCTATGTCGTACTATATACATATGTATGTATGTATGTAGTTATATATGTGCGAATGCTTTCTTGTATTACTTAGCTGGAATGTCATTTTGATGGAAACTTTCTTGTGGTTTCTATTTACTTTTCAGAGCGCACTGCTTCATTGCTCATCGAGTTCATTTGTCTTGATTTATATTTATTACTCATTGCACTGTACGGAACGTCTTCCCCTGTTAGCTGAGACTCGTGTGCGGTAATGGCAAATTGACAATTCTTAGCTTTCGAAA
Organism: Rhagoletis zephyria; assembly: GCF_001687245.7. Lineage (NCBI taxonomy): Eukaryota > Metazoa > Arthropoda > Insecta > Diptera > Tephritidae > Rhagoletis > Rhagoletis zephyria. The sequence continues at coordinate 21,517 of NW_016164399.1, read as the reverse complement.
TGAGTAATTAATAAAATAGATTTTGGCATTGGTGTGGTATGATGAAGTCGCAATTTCTTGGGAAAAGTTTTCAATAAGTAGGTACGCCACTTCACTTCACTAACAATTGACATACAAATATGTGAAAAGGCCTTATGATTGTAGAAACGTGAAAAAATTTGCAGAATTTCTTAAGTTTATGTACTTCAACTATGTCCATACAAACTTGTTTACTTGGCAATTATTTCCATTTCTGTGAAACTTTTTAAGTACATAAAAATAAAAGAAATTCTTCTAAACAAGCCCACCTGCAAAATTAATTTCATAAGTTTGTTATGTGACCTCACTTGAAATTTGTACAAAATAAAATATAACGCTGCGGTAAAATATCTGCAGTATCTATGTCAATAAATCTTAAAACTTGTAGGCCATACATATAATTTTCGTCATTACTTCAGAGAATATATGAATAACATCTATAGTGCGAATAGCAGGTCGTAAGTTAGTAAGTAAGGTAAGCTGAGACTGGAGCTCTCTTAGCTTAACACCAAATACCTTTCTAAAATATCATTATGTAGCCACATAAATGATTAGGATGCATACTCGCGATTCTCCATATACCGCAAAAAATTATAATGAAGCGGAAATTGCTGATTGAGAAAATTATGATTGGCTGTTTAGCGCTTGGCCACTGCCGTGTTTTTTTTAAGACAATCTAAAGCTACTAGACTCGCATTACTCGGTAAGGAACAGCTGCAGAGCTAACAAGCAGCGATCAATAAAAGACCAAAGTGTCTATTTAAATTCGCTAAAGTTACGGTAGTGTTCTTTAATATTGCGTAAAAGCATTGATTCATACATAGGTCGTAAACGCATCTGGCAACGCTATGGACGTTATATATGCCTTTGTGAGACCTCTTATGATCGGCCAGCATAACCTAACCTAACCTAACCTAAAGCTACTTGAATGCCTGAAAAGCGATTTTTGGGAATTTTTAAGGAATCTTTGTTATAATTTTAAAAAATCTCGTATTTTTTCTTAACTTTTTTAGAAATTTTCTGCATCCATATTGGCAATTTTTTTGAAAAACTGCGGCATGATTTGATTTCTTTGGGGTTTTCAGACCCCATCCATATTTTTATGAAAATATATTGATAGCCTTTGAAATTTTCCAAACTTGTAGGCACACACGGGCACATTTCGGGTTTTACCATAAAACTTCTATGGGACTTTCCAGAATATTTGGGTTTATTTGGGCCTTTCTTTAAGTTTTAAGTTTTAAGTTTTTTTATCGATAATTTAATTTTTTTTTTTTCTTGAGAAACTTTAAACAAAAGTAAGCGGTTTACATCAATAAATCAAAAATTCATAGTAAATTACATTCGTACGGCCTTAAGAAGATATCATTAGAAGCCTTTTTCATACATACTTTTATTATCTTCAGAAGGAATTTGCTGAAGCCCAATTTGAAGTCTAAGTAGAAAATACACTGTGCACTCATTCAATTGAAGTTTTTTTTTTTTGATAAGATTTTTTAACATTGTTAAAACTTATTAGATTTACCATCATCTACGTAAATAATGTTTTGCAACCATATTACAGGTTTAGGAGCTATTTATTGCTTTAACGAAAATTTTGTTAAATTTTAATTTCGGTACATTTGTATGGAAAAGCTCGATATGAAAAAATTTTAAGAATTCCAGTTTTTTCCTTGGATACCAAAGTACAGTAGAGGCCTTGATTATCTAAATAGATTAATAAATGCAGAAGTTATGGACATACTAATTTTTACCTCAAATACATATGGTATAAAAAACCTGCAAATTTTAAACACAATTTGCAGAATTTAAAAAAAAATGCAAAAATTTATTTAATTAGACAAAGCGTAAGTTAACCGCAGTTAATAAGTATCCAGTTCTTTTGTGGCCTGTACTGTATGTATGTAGTACCTATAAATTTAAACGTTCGTCTGTTTCATTAAAATTTATACAGTTCTTATAGTTTCTGATTTTATAAAACCAACAAGGATGTTTATTTCTGTAATTTTCGTGCACTTGCTCAAACAAGGTGAAAATAAAGTAAATAGTTTTTCCGTTTATTTTTCTTAACTATATGTATTTATATGTATATTTTCAGATTTTCACATTTATACAATTTTTTAATCGATTTAAAAAATACCGGACGGTACATCTACAAAAAATTACCTCAAAGCCTCATGAGTACATGGTTACATCCAGGTTCCTTTCAACAAAGTATGATTTTTTGCTTTGACCCGAGCCATAGAGCATTTTCATAAAAGAGAAAAGTGTCTAACCAAAAGCATCTAATAAAATACGAGTACCATGGATACAAATGTAGTTAGTGGAAAACGGTTTGTACGAGTATTGGTTTCCATGAATCTACATATCGTCGGTCCCTACGAAGAGTAGCACATTTCACTATTCGCGTGGAAGACTAGCACGTTTCACTATTCGCGTCGAAGACTAGCACATTTCATTATTCGCGTCGAAAAGTAGCACATTTCAGATTTTTGCGTGGAAGAGTAGCACATTTCGTTATTTGCGTGGAAGACTAGTACATTTCAGATTTTTGCGTGGAAGA
>NW_016164399.1:0-17433 GCF_001687245.7 Rhagoletis zephyria | reverse complement strand
CTAGTCTTCCACGCAAAAATCTGAAATGTGCTAGTCTTCCACGCGATTAGTGAAATGTGCTAGTCTTCCACGCGAGAATCTGAAATGTGCTACTTTTCGACGCGAATAATGAAATGTGCTAGTCTTCGACGCGAATAGTGAAACGTGCTAGTCTTCCACGGTAATTTGAGATGTGCTACTCTTCGTTGGGAGCGACGATATGATATATGATCAGTGTTGCCAGATCTTTTTTTTTCAAATAAATAAGTTTTCGAAAACAGCTGAATTGTCGTCCAAAAAACTATAAACTTCAAAAACGAGTAGAGGTTAAAATTTACGTTTTTTTAATGTTATTAAACGTAAATAACAAAAACGATTCATTTAAAATAAAATAACATAAACCAAATGGAGCATTTAAATCAGTTTAGGTTTTAATGAAATTCAATATATGGTTCTTAAAATACCAGACACGGCACAATTTGAATTTGATTTCCTGTTCTATTCAAATTGATTTGGGTAAACATTCTCTCCGCATTTGCTGTGGCGACTGGACAGCTGAAACTATTTGTTTGAAGTGAGAAAAAAATTGACCTACAAAAAACCGGAACAGAAATTTTAATTTATTCATTCAAAATGGGAGTTTGTAAAAAGGGGTAATTTAAACCACTGCAAGTTTGTCTTAAAACTGTAATTTACAGTTAAACCCATGGTTAAACCTGTGAATCTGGCAACATTGCCTGTGCTACGCTTATTAAATAGTTTTCATGCAAAAATGGGTGTACATATTTATGTATGTATGTAAAAGTGTACATATGTATATAGGTTAGCAAACCATACCACACATTTGCCATTTTCGCTATGCCAAGCAATATTACAGTACCAACCAAGCCTTGCTTTTCCACATTCATTTGCCAACTACCTAGTGAAACTCATCATTTGTGTTGTTGGTCAAACATTGACTCAATGTTGGTAACATTCATTTACAAAATAACTGCGTGTTTTACTGATCGGCACCCAGAGAGTATCTATATATATAAATGGTATATAGGACTTGGCACATATATAAATATGAATATATACATATGCAGGTATCGTTCGAAGCCGCATGTGAAACCAACTACATGTCCAAGATAACCAGATACACTGTAGAGAAAATCGGTAAATAGAGGATTAATATTTTGACGCCGATTTTTTTATTTCACTAATTTTTAAGCTTTTCATATATTTCACCAAAAAAAGTTTTTGTTTGCAATTTTTGTTTAAAAAAGAAAATAAAATCACAAACTTCCTATTCTTAGAAAATTTGTGAAATCTCAAAATTCCAAAAAAATTTCGGCAGGGTTCTCGAATGTACATCGAGACACCTGAAAAAAAAACTCTATGTGGCAACGGTCACATCCGCACTCACAGTTTTAATGCTTCAAATATACATACATACATATGAACTCAGGTGTGCTGCAATTAAGCGTGAATAGGAAAAGCAAGCCAGCACAGGCAAGCGAAAAAGTCGTCGTATTTGTATTCAGTTGTGCTAATAAACTTTTAATTCAATTTCAAGCGTAAATTGAGTTTAGTTTGTCTAACATACAGTTCGTTTTTGTATTTTACATACATATGTATTCTATTTTTGACTTTTTTTATGCATTCTTTTGCTGCGAATATTTTTGTGTTCTTTAACTGAAATCATAAGCGCGCACAGTGGTTTCGACTATGTGGAGGCAGGTGGAAATAATAGTACACTTGCACCGATTTCACTGAAACTTGACGTGTGCTCTAGTTTTGCTTAGATATAGAGATTTATGAAATTTTGTAAAGATGGAATAATTGCCACGCCCTCTACTCTTGTGGGCGGAAGCATTAAATTTCGTCCGATTTCGATGAAATTTAGTTTGTAGTCTTTGTTTTATTAGAAAAAAACAAATGTAAAATATAGGAAAGATTGGAGCACTATAACGTTCCAAACTCACAAAAAATGTGGGCCCAGTCATTCAATGCGATGGAATTTTGGTTCATTTTTGTTTACTGCTTTCCACTCTCAGAAAACAAAGGTTATACTATAAAATTACTTAGGTGTAAATACGCGCTTTTTTCCCAATATTTGGTGAGATTTTTTCATTGTTCGAAAAATTCTTTTCGCGAAATTATGCAAAAAGAAGCTGAAAATCAAAAATTAAGAAAATCAAAAATTACATATATTTTCGAAAACTACATAAAAGTCTCTAAAACACGTGTCTAATTTCAAGATATGACAAACCGGTACTCACACACTTTTTTTCTTGCAAATAATCTTTAGCATCTACATTTCAAAGTAAATTTTTTGGTAAGTAAATAGGAAAGTACCAAATAAATGATAAATACCGTCTTCTGAATATTCCACGACATTTCTTTAATAGGTTAATCGCCATAGGCAACTAAACTGATTAGTCGGTATCGCGTCCATTCCCGTATTTTTTTTTTTTGAAAATGTATCGTTCGTGAAGAAGGGAGGTGAGTAAATAATGTCAAAGTATTGAACATTTTCCAAATCGTCCACCAATTATGCGATGTTGCCTTTTGCCACACATTTAATAGACGAAAAATATATATTGGTATTCACCAAATTGAGCAAGTGGCCCGGCACGCTGGCAAAAGAGCAGATGAGCTCAAGCATTGCTCATTTTGATGAATACCACTTATCTGAACTTGTAGGGCTGTTGTTAAAGCAGAAAAAAACTTACATATTTCCCCATGCAAGGCAACATAATTTGACTGATGACTACTAATAGCTTCCTAACAATTTTTAATATCTATGCAAATGAGCGTAAATTGCTGTCATTGTATTTTACGCTTTATTTTATTTTTTTCATTTTTTTCACATTTAAAAAGTTGGCGGCTTGCGGCTGCCGGCCGTTGCCATAAACGTGTTGCTGTTGTTTGCTTAAGCTCCGCGAAGTGTCCTTTGTTCGGTCTAAATGTAGGCATACCAATGTTTATAGTACAGCAGCGAGTAACACGTACAGAATCCCAAGTGTTTAATTAAGCGCAATTATTCGATTTGAAAAGGTAGACGACATGGTGGCGGTAGCAAGTCGCACCAGCGAGAGTGGCTGGCGGAAGCTGGTGATAAGCGAAAGTCATTGAGTAGATTATTTCACCAAATTGTTTTTGTGTTGGTTGGTTTTGCTTACCAAATTGAACGATTAAATTACAAGCAAAAGCTGGCTTTAAATTTTTAAAGGAAATAAATATTTCTTCACAAGTGAGTGTGTGTAAGCGCCTACGAAACTGCCGCTATCGAATTTTATGATAACTTCAAATCGGGTTTTTATTAAAAACATTAAAACTCAATATTAACTTATTAATTATTTAATAAGAAGAGGCTTAACTTTACTATATATATTCAAACACATACTCTCTCATATTTGGCTTTAAATAGGTGTGATGGTAAAATTACTTAATTTCGTGTTAGTACAAAAGATATCCTTAGATATTTCAGAAGCAAATATGCAAGTCGTGTGCATACGCATTTGGTTTATTTGAATGGAGATTTATAAGTGAGTTTGCTTCATCAATATATCATGTTTAATATTCCTAAGTTTTAGTATTGCTAAGCATAGATCAATGCATGGTTTCAATATTATACGACCATATTTGCGGAAGCTTAAGGTGTGCATGAATATATGCACTTGAAGAAAACTGATATGTATGTATGTATGCTTGACAAAATATAATTTCAGGTATTTAATTAAAATGTTTCTAAATCAATAGCTAGTTTGTATGAAATTTGTTGGATGATATACGCTCATGTTTATTTAATTGAACGTTTTGCGAAAATATATCTGTTGCATGCATAATCAAGTTAATTTCGAATGGATGAGATGAAAAATTATAAGAAATTGTGTGGAATATAAAGATTTTGAATGACATTAATAAGTTCACATTCATACATACCTAAATATATACATATGTATGTACATTAGAGTGGTCTAAAAACAATAAATTCGGAATTTTATTGCCGCCACTCCTAAGGATTATTCTGAAGCAAAAAAAATATACCCCTATTTTTTTTACTTTGAAAACTTTGAGCGCTTGGAGCACTCCCTAAATATTTTTTGATTTCAAAATAAATAGAACAGTCCTAGGGGCTGGCGGCATTAAAATTCCGACCTTATTTTTTCACACACATTTTTGGACCACTTTAATATTACATGGACGTTAAACAGCTGTTCTTTGCATTAAAACTAAATACATATATAGAAGTAATGTGCAAACAAATATTAATTTCAAAAACCAAGCAATTTTAGATTTCTAACTTAGAACTAAATTTGTGGCTATTGAAAATTCTGAAAAAGTTATATTTGGTTATATAAAGACCACATATGAGTTTTAGTAATTTCAAAATCGGACATAAATATCTGGATATAAAAGAATGGACATAAATTGTGTGGCTATTCAAAAATTTTAAATAGTTATTGGCTTTTTAAAAGCATTGCATGATTTCTAAACCATTTAAAATTAGACATAAATTTTGCGAATTCAAAATCAGGGCATGTAATTTTTTGATATTTTTTTTAACTCGTTGTACATTTATGGTTATTTCAAAATTGGACATAAATTTTTGTAATTCAAAAATTGGCCATAAATTTGTTGGTATCTTATTAACAGTACACTGGACATTTAAAACCAGAACATAAATTATAGGCTTTTTAAAAGCTTATTTTTGGTCAATTAAAAACTGGACATAAATTTAAAAGAATTTAAAAACTCTACTACATATCGTCACCCTTATGCCAGAAGCATGAATGTCCAAATTTATCTGTTTTTACTTAGACATACATTTCTGAACATTAAAAAAGTGGACATAAATTTTTGGCCATTACAAAATTGAAGTTAAATTATTGGCTTCTCAAAAGTTTGGCACGAATTCTTGGCTATTTAAAAACTAGATATCGATTTTTAGTTATTTAAAATCTGGATAAAAGTTTTTTTTTTTGGTATTTTTGAACCCGATGTAAATTTTAGTTTATTTCAAAAGAGGACATAAAATTTTAATATTTAAAAAGAATTAAATAGTTGGTGAAGAGGTATTTGATAATTTCAAAGCGGTACATTAAATTTTCTCACTAAAGAACCTAAAAATTAAATATTTGGACATAAATATTTGCTAATTTCAAAGCGGGACATAAAATCTGACACTTTAAAACTGATTTTAAAATAATGGTCGTTTTAAAATTGGCATACATTTTAGTAGCTGCAAAGCTTGTATTTTATAGACAGGTCTTATATTTTCGATTATTTGTAAGTTGAAAATAAACTACCACCGTTTTAAAAGCATGCCATAAATTTTCACTCAATTTTAAACTGGACACAAATTCTGACCATTTATTTAATGAACACAAATGTCAGGTTATAGTAAAAGTGAACATAAATGTTTGGTTATGTAAAAGCATAACAGAATTACCTCTTCGAAAGCTAGCTATAAATTTAAAAATTGTGCATAAATCACAACTAACATAATACTGCACACATATATTTTGTTATTTCATAAACTGGATATATCTAAATTAAGGTTTACGTAGTTTTTAAACAAAAATTAGACATATCTTAAATTATTAAAATTAAAAAAAAAATTTCCAATTTCAAAATTTTCAATTTTTTCTAATTTGGTGGCACACTCTTGAAACTTTACAGATATTTTGTATTTGACGCCAGCATTCATTGCCTCTAATATGAGCATTCTAGTTAAAAACTTCCCGAAGTTATAAAACAAACAAATATTATGATTTTTTCTAGTGACAATGAAAAAATTAGTAATTTCGGTGTTTTTTCGCTTAATAAACGTCTAAAGTCTAAAATTGTTCAAATACTTGATTTATTTTCTATTTTACTTGTTTCTGGAGCTCTTTAGAAGCATGCTTTAGCGTGACACTAAAAAAAAAACTCATGAGATTTTGCTCATAAACGTTTTGTAGACACATACTATGACGTTTTTTTTATACTTTTACTGCTCATAGCTTTAATCTATATTTTCAAAGACAAAATGTTGCCCCCATTTACTTGTCACCTTTAATTTTATATTTTCTTTTTTTTTACCAAAACTGTTCGTCCGTTATTTTTATTTATTGTTTCAATGGCCAAAAATTCACGTCAAGTTTTTTGCCTGACAAAAATTTATATACAGTTTTTTAGTAATGACCAAAACCTCCAGCTTTTAAAGATCTTAAATCTCTCTTCAATTTTGGAATTGCTAAAAATTAATTAGTTTCGGTGTATAGTTTATAAAATATGTAAATTATCAAAATTATCTTTTTTTCAATAACCTAAATTTTATTAACAGTTTTTAAAGACACCAAAATTTATGTTCACTTTAGAAAATCGCTAAAAAAGGCATTTCCAGTTTTAAGGTTCCCGAAAATGTATACCCGTTTCTGAAAAATATCAGAAAATGCATATCTAGTTTTTAAGTTATATAACGTTTGTAAGTCCTACTCATTTAAATAGGTATTCATTCAACTAAACTCTGCAACTAAAATGCCGCTTATGTGAATGCAAATATTTGATTTCGCTCCGCATGGAAAAGCATGCCGCACTTATGTATTTACATATTTGTGTTTCTATTCGATAAAATATTAAATTACAAATAATTTGATAGCCAAATTTTCGCACAATTTACTTATATTACCAAATACCCGTATTTGTTTTTACATAAACGCAGCAATAATCGCAGAGTCCACATTTCTATTTGCATCCGGAGGCAGCATATTTTCATAGAAATTCAATATGTTGCATGTTTTTAAAACAAATTAAAATGCATGAACAGGCAAACTGGCGTGCAAAATAGGCATTCGGAATTGTATTAACGAACTACGCATTTTGCTATTATCGTTAAATATTTATAGATTTCCCCTTATTTGCAAATAATCAATTACATAAATGTGTATAGTCTAATAAATGTTTAGCAACAACACAGCAACAACGACGCTGGCTGTTGGTATAATACTGGCATTTTTGTAAAACGCTCAAAAATTATTTATGAACGAAAAATCAATATGTATGTGCAAAATCGGGGCTTAGTCCAAATAGAAATGCTTACTGAACTGAGTGTACATATGTATATTATTCATATTTATATTTGTTAACAGACGTACCTCTTTTTAGTTGCATTGATTTTGTGTATTTGCGCGTTTAACAACTTCAATGTGGGTAATGGAATGGGATTTCAAAAAGAATATTCAATTTCAAATGAAAAAAAAGTTATGTCACTTTCAAAATAAGCAGCTCTTGTTTACATAGGTTCACTGAGGTCTTTTTGCATAGAAAATATATATGTAACAACCATTATGGCCTACGTTCGAAGAATTTAAAACAAAACTGAAATTTAATGAACAAAATTGGTTTTGAAGCCAAAATCTGCCTTTAGGCTTTACCACAATTTGCTTACGCCAAACAAAATGTGATAATGCTGATACTCAATACTTACATAACAAAACAAAAAGTTAGGCTCAATTTTTGGCAGGCAATTAACACATTCATTACATTCACTTCGTGAACTTTGTTATAAGCACTACTTTTGTGTGGTTTTGAAGAGAAAATACACAATATTTCATAGCTAATTTCATACTTAAGAGCACTGCTGTACTCTTTTTCCTTCAGGCCATGAGCTTTGTATGCTCGAATTACCAATTTTTATGAGTTTATATTCATTTGAATTGAAGATTTTTTGTGAATGCGGCAATGGTGAACTATTACTCTATTTACTCGCATTTTTTCGATGGATTAAGCTCGGAACACTTTGACGACTGCAACTTCACGACGTAACGACAGCGACATCATTTTGTCGACAAATGTCGCCTTGAAGCCAGCTTCTTAAACATTTTGAAGACCTCAGCGACATAGCAAACAGCTGATTTTAAAGTTTGACGTTTTGGTATATTTATTTCACAAATTGTGTATTTTTATTTAAATAAATAAGAAAAACATGAACAATCAAGAATATGTGATTAATTTTGCGACAATTTAATTTTGCAGCACTACATCTACTCATTGTCGCCGGCAAAATTAGAAATAGATTTAATTTGGCGACGTCGAAAATTGCAGTCCTGCAGCCAAGATGTCGTGCTGTCGTCAAAATAATTGTGTCCGTAAGAACGTGTGTATTTAAAATTTGACAGATGCTGCTTGTCGCTTGCTGTCGTCAAAGTGTTCCGAGCTTGTGAAATTATCTTTTTTTTGCACTCTATGCTCTAAACGCACAAATGCAACCAGCAGGACCCCTAGTTGATATCCAAAATTGAAGTTAGGTGATAAGAGCTCAAGCAGACGGAATTATAAATCGAAAATTATTTTGGCAATTTCTGGACACGACCTCCCATCTTAAGTATAGAAACTATTAAGCATCGGTGTGGGCGAGCAGCAGGGATGAAAAAGTAGGTGCAATTGTACCTTTTTCCGATGTCTAATGACTTAAAGGTACATTAGGTACAGTCACTGGATTTTAGGTACAACAATCTTTTGATCAGATGCATTTTTAGTTTTTTTTTTTCTTTTTTTCCTTTACCGTGCAGGCACGGGAGAAGCTTTGCTTTCATTTTGAAAAATAAACAATTCTAAAGTAATGTGGTCAAGAGTAAGAAATTAACAAATAATTTTTAAGCAAAAAACAAAACCGACTTCAATTCTCATATAAAAATTTAAGATTATCGTTAATTTCTTCACGATTCAGTTATCGGATCTAAACAAAATTAGTACCTTGAGGTTCCACCTTTCGGATGAAAAAATAATTATTCAAATCGTTTAACGTGCTCCAAGGTACAAAAAAAAAAACAAACAAAAAAATATTCCAACGAACTGATAACCTCCTCCTTTTTTTTGAAGTCGGTTGAAAAAGTCATATTATATATTATATATCTTAAACATTTTACATTGCATTTAGAGCAGCCACTACAAAAAAATTAACACTTTACTTAGCTATCCTCAAATTCGTAGTTTTTTCTATAAATTTGAACGGTTATTTTCACTAAGTCGAATTCAATGGCATTTGCGATCAAATGAGTGAAAACAAATTGTCAAATGGGTCTAAAAAATGGTATTTTGATTGATTTAGATCAGAATAGGCATTCAGGCGTGTACATGCGCTGCTAATGCGGATATATGTAAGTTTTTGGCCGTTAATATCATCGATAAAGGTATGGATAGAGCAAAGAAAGTTGTGTCAAAATATGACATAATGCAAACCAGCCTTTATTCGCCCAAATAGTCCAGTGTCAGTGTCTAGGATGTCTTCAAATTTAATATTTTCTTTAGATGAGAATTATTGCTATCTGACCCATATTCGTTTTTTGATTTCTGGAAATATATTTAAAATATTTCGAAGTTACCTACGGCAATTTGATTATTTTCGCTGAACTTGCTGCACCTATAAAAGGAAACGGATAAATTAGCACACTTTTCCTGTTGTTTTATAAAAAACTGGATATAGAAGTTTACTTCGCAAAGTATCGCCAATATATTTCAGTAGTCAAAATTAGACAAAAACACCGCTTCTCCGATTCTATAGATATAGGCTCAGTTAAAACAAAAACCTAATAATTTTTAAATTACATCCATCTATTTTATTCATGTTTTAAATAAAATTAATAAAAAAAACTACAAATGAATGATGTAACTTTGTTTAGGTACAATCTATCTCATTTAGGGACATTTATTTTATGATATTAGGTACAATCTGAAATTTACATTTTCTCATCCTTGGTGAGCACTGAGTGTAAGCCCTGTGGAGACAGTAAAACTCACTACTAAATAGTTCGCGATAAATCTGAACTTGGAGACGATAGATTCCAAAGGAGGCCATTTTTCCCAAACGGGGTACCGTTCATTACATTTCCTGTAATGCAAAGTATTTATTTTTCTTTAACATTCTGCAGCTTGGATTGAATCACCTTCCCTGTAGACGGTTCGGCCGCTCCAATTACACCCTTGAGAGAGAGAGAGCGAGTTACAAAAATATTAGGCATGTCTTGTCTAGTGAGGATTATTTTTTCTGACATCCATTATAATAAATATGCCATTATTACCTTTCCACTCCATCAATGCCGCAGACCTAGATAAAAAAAAGTCCAGCTAACCAAGCGCACCTGAGGTGTGTCAGTATCAACAAGCGCATTATTACTCACAATAGTGTACAAAAAGCATACACACATAAGTACATAAATATTTGTAAGGATTCGTTTGCCATGGCTAACAAACGCAATCGTAGATCATAAGTTAACTGCATAACTGAAATAACACATGATCATGTAATTATTATTTATGCAATGCAGATACATTGGAGAAATATTACGAATATATAGCTACATACATATGTATCAACATATTTATGTGTGTACCTCTGTAAGCCATAAAACAGTTTGGAACTCCTAAGACGCAATGCAGATATTCCACTTATTGTGCTTTAGGCGTTTCGCTACTCTGAAAATACAAATGTACATACATACATACATATATATGAGTATTTATGAAAGTAAGTAAGCCATACTACTGCTGCCGCTGCTACTGAAATTGTTGGTGATAATAGTGTTGCCCGGTTGCTACTATGTAGTCTCTAATCCGAAGTTGCAGATATTACAATTGTAGCCGCAATTGACTGGACATTGGATATGTGTATTCAAAATTCAACTCTGTTTCCAGTTGCACACACAATACACACATTCATTCTTGGTTGAATTTATACAAACACACAGAACATGGAGGGCAGCAAGCATCGTGAGTACTATGTGTGTACACAGCGCACATCTGTTGAGAATCGGAGAAATTCCTATAATGCTAACGGCATTGCCAATGTATGTGGGGCCCCCTGCACTGCCAAGTCTGATGCGCGTTATAGAGCACCTCACTAAATAGTACATATTTACATATTTATTTATGGCATTGGCTGGCACTGTAGTCTGCCGAAAGATGCACTCACACAAATTTATACACTTATGTACGTACATATATACGTATGTATGTGTTCATTAGACTGGTTCACTAAAATCGAGGTTGAGTAGGAAGTATGCAATATATTTTCAAATGTATTTAGTTGTAACTTTTTTGCAATCAACTGCTTAGTTTTACTATTAGTTTACTTATTGTTCTTTGGAAAATTATCTTAATACTATTCTCAATTTTAATCCAAATTCATATATGTACTTACCTTGATCCTGATCTTCATCTTCTTAATTATAATATATGTCTATATTTTTTTTATATTTGTCATTGTCGCTGGATTTGGCGGCGTCTTTTCCTTTTTGCTCACTTCGCCCCCAGAAGATTTTTGATAAGTTTCAATAAGTTGTGGTCAAAGTCGATATCCTCGGCCCATGTCTGTCCTTATGAGAATGTAGAGAGGCCGGAGATAATAATTGGATTTAGGAAGTTATTCGTTGACACAAGATCACTTTTCTGTCGGTATTTCGGACTTTGAAATCAAAATATAAATTATCCTTTTTTATGTTTGGTTTGGTTTAAAGCCATTGAACTAAAAGCGAAATTAAATTTCCTTTGTACTCTTTAATAACAAACATGAATAAAACATGAAATAAAATTATCCTGTTAGAACGCCTTCAAAATAGGATTTCCATCTGGAGGCGGGATTTTATAAACCTTTTTTTTTTTTTGAGTAGAGTAAGACCCGATATAATGTATCTACGTCGAAACTGTTGTTTAAATGCATGTAGTAGGTATGTATTCATGTAAATATATTTATATGCAGCAGCAAGCAGCAGTTGTTGCAACCGCAAATTCCAGTCCATGGAAATATTCTTTGCTGCCCCCTTTCCCATTCATACACACACACACACTTGCACCTCTGAATGGAAGCATGCGCTCAAGTCCTTCATTCAACTATGTAGCAACTATGCAGTATTCGAAATTAAATTGAATTTCAAAAAAGTTCATAAATTGCACATTATTAAAGTAGTTATTGTGTGAGCACAAACCATACGCCATATACATACATACATACTAATGTACATACATATGTACATAGTTGTGCAAACATTTGTTGTTGCAGCGCAATGCCGTCGGCAATAATGAGACCTGAATTATGAGTTGCAAAAGATATAACGAAGAATTGCTTGCAGCAACAAAAATTTAGCATTTTTTTCTTTTTTTTTTGATACTATGCAATTACATAAGTCTACAAAAATCTATATAAGTTAATAAAACTCATACACTTACGTACACAAACGTGCATTTGAAGTAATGTTTGCACTAGTAGCAATAATTCGCGTATAAAATATAAAATATATGAATTTATGCATACAAAATGTTCATAAATATTTAATTTTAATTTAGGATCTATACATATTTGGCTATGTAAGTAAATAAATAAATATTATTACGAGCTCCTTGTGCTACAATAAATAAATTTCGCGTCACATAACATGCGTTTATATCACAGATATAAACTGATTTCTATGCGTCACATAACATCTACCCTAGACAATACTTTCCCCATCATGAAGTCCATGAAATTCTGCCCACAGGGAGGTCTCGACCCAAAAAATGTTTTCTCTCCCATTTCCACACAAGTGCTATTTTAAAACAACTCCAAAAAATGTGAAATATTTCCAGAATGTCACTTTTAGGTGAAAAAGGATTTTTTATTTAAATAGCTTATTTCTCCAAAAGTGTTCAAATTGACCAAACAGCCTCCCAGGAAAAACCATGACATTAAGATGTTGAAAATACTTCAACATTGGCTTATGTGATAAATGAGATTCAAAGTGATATGCAAATGTTTAAAAAGTTAGTATACTTTTTTCTAACAGCTTCTAAACTTTTAAGTGACATACAGGAAAATATTTTACAAAAATGCAAAAACAAAAACTAATAATTTTATTTTATAAAGAGCCTGAAAGCAATTTCCTTTACTGCACAAATTTTCACGTCGGTAAGCAATTTCAGAAGATAAATTGTCATGTACACTGTCAGGCGAAAATTGCAAATTTAATACGGCCATAAAAAAATAAAGTTGACCTGCGAATGCAAAGGTATTTTTTTTTTTAGATTTTACTATATGGGTCTTTCATCCAAAATTGGAATCATTTTTCTTACTAATAGTTGGGAAATGCCCGACCGCTATTTCGGTAGCGCGTGAGTATCTCCTAATCAGACTTATAGGGATTTAAAGCTACAAAGATATTGCAAGAAGCTGCGTGTTTGATGAGGTGGTAAGGCATCCTCGAGTAGGTCTCACCGAGAGCAAAGAGAGTGGGACTACCCTTGTACAGATGGGCCTCGTACAGATCAGATATAGCTGGGCAAATATTAAGACATTTTGAACAACAAAGCCTCTGTGAACGAGGCGGTCAAGCAATCACCTTTGGCTCACGAAGCCGCAACTCTAAATTCAGGTGGGTGAACTGACAGAACACTGGCCGGATGTTCTAAATAGTAGTTCATAAACTGCAAAGCTCTTGCAAGACTTTATTCTTTAAACTTAGGTCGGAGTAAGACTTATTACAAAAAAAAAATGTATAATTGTTATCACCATCGTAATAAGCAATATTCATAGCACTATAGATGTCTAAAGCTAACCGATTTAAAATCGAGTTGGCATACACATTTGCCCAACTAAATTTAGTAGTTAATCTCCACCGGGTTTTTATCTACTTAAAGACGTACAAAAGACTTCTTTTCCCAAAACTCTCATCTTGAAAGTCAAACGGCCTTTGAACTTAGCTTTTCAACACCTTCGGTTAGCTTTTAGCACATACTTAAAGCCTCTTTTACACATTTATGCTAGTACATACACACATTTGCCCAAGTAATATTTAAGCAAATGAATTTCCAAAACAAGTGAAATTCGTTTGTGTCAAAAGGGAAGCTCTATAAACGCTTTACTAATACACTACACGCTTACACTAATAAAGCCTAAAGCGTAGAAGAGAAGTGTGAAAATGTGGGTTTAGATTATTCAGTACAAACAAAGCCCCTTGTAGCTCCATGAGTTCATAAAAAAGCAAATTAGTATAACGCACATGTATGTATGTAAGAAAATACATATGTATGTATTCCCCTATATTTTTATTGACATATCTACATACATATATCAACATACATTTGTGTTTAATGTTTTTATGCTGCCGAAAATTAATTCAATTAATTCTATTCAACCATATCCCTTTCTTTTCAGACACAGCTTCCTTACACTTCTTTGATGAAGAAAACTCTTTACAGCTTTCTTTAAACACTTCACTCAAACTGCCAACGAGTATACATACATAAATGCTAATAAGTTTTAATGGCTTCACTCATTGCTCATTTCGACGCGTATTTACAAAAGCTCAAAAGAAATTATTCACGCTGCCAACAACGGCCCGTACAGTTATTCATACGGCTGTTTAAGCTAAAATGTAAGCATACAGTTAGGCGCTGGGGCTTAGTATGAGCATATTTTTTACTTATGTGTACTCATGAGTCTATGCTTATTTGTTTACAGCCTGCCTTGGAGTTTGAAAGCGTGTGTGTGTGTGTGTGTGTGCGTGTGTGTGTGTGTTTTAAGTAAAAAACCAAAGACATCACTTGAAAAGGAGATGTTTATCATTTGTAAACGTACGTCGCTTTAGCAACCTAAACTGCCAAACCAACGGTTGAAGTGCGAGTGAATCCAAGTAAATGAAAGTAAATATATTTATGCTTATTTATGTGTGTATATATGAGCGTGTGTGCTGATAAAAGCAGTGGTAATTTTTAGAATCTACTACATGCTATTGCAGCTGTTGTAAAATTAGCAACTCATACCTTGGCGGGCAAAAGTCCAAACAAACATACTGCATATATATATATCACTGCATATATGTATATTTAGTTCTACATAATACAAATTTTTTATATCACTCCTCTCTCTTAAATTGTTACAATGTCAAAACTTTACTACAAGTTACCCACTAAGTGACAAAATGAGCTTAGGAGAAACGCTTAAGCCATAAATTTTGCAAAAATATATTCCCCACAAGGGACATCTTGGCTTGGGTTGCCTTTGTCTAATCGGATGTTTATGTCGGTTGCTGGGTAATTTAAGCTTTTAAGGTTAGCTCATTAACGAACTTATGCAGAGGAGATTTGTCAGGACAAATTTTTTAATTAATTTACGTGCATATCAGTGATTTAAAAGGCATAATAAACACACACACACACACACATGTACATTTCTTTGTATGCTTACATAAATACGTGTAGACAAACGGCTTTCGAAAATAAGTCAGATATAACACCGTGCGGCATAAATCAAAAAAATTTCAAAACACAAACAAAATATAAATTTACTTGCGAGACTAGCGGTAAAATATAGTACCACTGCATTTCTAGTTTTTCTCGCTGACGTCAGAACTTTTTAAAGGACTTTGATAGATATTTAAAAAAAAATATTTAAATATACAGTGCTAGAGGCACCAAATAAGAGAAAAAAAAATTTTATAAAAAAAACTACTTTGTTCCCAAGGACGAATAGGGTTTGAAAATGGCCTTTTAATTATTTTTGTGTCTTTAACCTAATAAAGTAATTCGAGGATGTGGTATTGTGTATATAAGTCTGGAAAATATGATTTTTTTCAGAAATAGATATTCAATAATAATCATTTATTCAAAATTTTTATTTTAGAAGGGCAGTTTTGTCTTATCCAAAAAAAATTTTGTCTTTTCAATTATTATAATTATTTCCTTTTTGGTTGTTGTTGTTTCCGACAGGGTGGGTGTATGATGTATTATGGAACAGAATTTCCGTCATCCCTTGTCAAATTTGGTTTGGAGGACAAACCGGTTTCGGCGTTGTGCCATCTTCAGTGTCATTTTCGTTCTGCATAATTTTTGTTGGTTGCTCGTATTTATACTCCTTGTTAACTACTTCTTTCTTTTGTTAGGTGCGTCTTTTTAGTTTTGCAGTGTTTGCGGTACTCAATAGGTAGATGAATTGTTTTGGCTCGTTTTTGACGGCAGGTAGAAGTCCGTGATTTTTACCCCCTTTGTTTTTGCAGTCGGTGTATTCCCTTCCATATCTGTCCTTAATATTTTCTTGTTGTCATTCTTCTTCTTGTACAGTAGTTTTAGAGGTTATAATTATAATAATTGATCTAGTAAGTTTCAGTGTGAGGCATTTTTCATATGGCCTACAGCTATCAAATCGAAATCACCGCACCGTATTCCAGAATCACTCTTAATGTTTGATATATGGGTCACAAAATTTTTTTTGATCATAGTTTCATTGACTACATAAATTCCTCTTTTATTTGACACCCATATTGTTTTCTATATTGTACTGAATTTTTGAAATAATTTTTTGAAATATCAAAGTCCTTCAAAAAAATTGTGATGTCAGAGAGAAAAGTTAGAAACGCAGTTATGCTATATTTATCCCGTAGTTTCGCGATTATTTTCTTGTGTGTCACACTGTGTAATAATTGTTTTTAATATTTTTAGTGTTTTTATTTTAATAAAATTTTTATTTTATTTTAAAAATTGGCCCAACAATCTCTTAATCTTTTTTAATATCCTACAGGACCCAGCAAGATGTATCATTTAATAATGTGATTGAAGTTTTGCATTTTTTTAAAAGAGAGTCCACTAGAAAACTCCTAAAAGCAGGCAAGAATACGCCGCACTGTAGAAGAGCCACATATAAAATACAGCAAAGTGTGCCGATTGTGCTCCGATTTTACTGTAATTTTCTCTCCGTGGTGTTTTTGCTTAGCGAGTGTTTTTCCGCTAACAATATACTTCTCATAAAACTTTTTGCCATTCCGGCGCAACGTAAAATTGTAGATCCCTCCATCTGAGCTGCCACACCAAGACTCATACCAAAAATCGGAGTGGAAGCTCGTCTACAGACTTAGCACAAGTATAAGCACCAATTATTTATTTACTTTTTTGGTACGTGGCTCATTTCTTTAACATTAAACCATCATTACTTTAAATAATTCGCTGTTTAGTACAAAACTGAAAAAAGATCGAACAAAAAAAAATAGCACCCAATCTTGTCTGCTGGACTCATTTGCATCAGTGCAACAGCGGCACGTATTGCTACACATTTAGATTTTTATTTATTTGTAGCATAGGAATAATTTTTTGCCGCACAGAGAATATTACAATTCATTTCGCTGACATGAAATGTTGCATTGCCAGTTATCAGCACGCATTTATCTACATACTAAATATATGTATCTTGGGAATATTCTCTATGTCGGTATGGATGGATGGCAAGCATACTGCCTGACATTTTTCTGATAAAACCACGTAGAATATGCGAAGCATTCTCGCGCGGTTGCTTCACTTGGATGGCATCTACATATCAGCGACGAAGTGCACATCATATTTGGAGGGCAGGCGGCAGGCATAACCTACGAACCACAGCCAACGGAGCAAAAACAAGCCTTCAAGCAATCAGCTATTTCGTGACTGGTGACTGGTGACTGGCGGTATGTGTGTATGAACATACAC
>NW_016164398.1:27321-31706 GCF_001687245.7 Rhagoletis zephyria | reverse complement strand
AAAGTCAATTGACCTTATTTCCGTTGATCTTATTACCTGTCACCATTTGAGCAATATATCAGAACCTTGAAGGGAAATATTCCGACAAAAAATTGTATCGCTAGGTGGCGCTGAGGTCGGGATATTCCTAAAAACTGCATTTAGTTGCAGAGCATTTGTTAGCCAATTGAAAAGGAATATTTGGACTAAAAACTTACGCGATAGGGGTCGCTGGGGTCGGGATATTCCTAACGCGCTTACAAAGTGAGAGAATGATGAACATCTACACATATACATACATACGTCACATTAAAATTTTGAAAGAAGGCACCAATATATCTCTTAAACCAACTATGCTGGGAACTGAAATTTGGCACGGATGCATAAATTGTAAATACCCTACTTATAGCGAAAACTGGGAGCTATTGGAAAAGGGAGCGTGGCACCTCCCATATACATAAACTCATATACATAACTCATATCGCTTATCGTTGGAACCGCTTAAGCCAACGTACTGAAATTTGATACAGTTACGTATATATCGTCGTTTAAAGTACAAAACCGCGTATCGTCATTCTGCAAAACCGCGTAACTGACATTTGCTGCCAAAAATTGGATTTGCTCACACAAACTCTTTCTCAATCCTTATCCATTCGCCCTGAAATATACTAGCCAGAAATGCGATTGCTTTATAAAAAAGAGAACAAGAGAACCATTTTGAAATATAAGTGTTTTTACTCTCTAGAAAATAATTTATGAAACCTCACATATGCGGTTTTGCATTATCTTGACACGCGGTTTTGTATTTTAAACGACGATATGTTATTAATACTTTGCTCACGACGGAAAGTGGAAGATATTGGAAAAGGAAGCGTGGCACCTCCCATACAAACTGAATTTCTCATATCGCTTATTTTGCAGAAAATTTATCCAATGGATGGCGCTGTATAGAAATAAGTTTAAATCTTTGGGCAACATTAAAAAAATGGACAAACTTTCGTAAAAATCTCGAACTTTCAATTTAATTTTTTTTTAGTATTTTGCAATTTTTTAGCTCATTCAATTTCAGTATAATAAAGTGCAAGTTTAAAGTAGCTTGGATTAACCGTTGCTGTGTGGCATTTTTTTGACGATGTAGGTCATTTTCTTTCATATTATCTAAGTATGTTCGACGATTTTTTAATGAAGAAAATGAGCAACACCTTTATCAAAAAAAAAAAAATATATATATATAAAATCAACGATACTCATATTTGAAAATGGTTATCTTTTTTAAAAAGCAATCGCATTTCTGGCTAGTATATTTCAGGACGAATGGATAAGGATTGAGCCAAGAGCTTATGTGAGCAAATTCAATTTTTGGCAGCTAATGCGGTTTTGCAGAATGACAATACGCGGTTTTGTACTTTAAACGACGGTTTATCAAAATATTCAGAATGACGACATGAATTGGTTCAGCAGTGTCTGTTATAGGGAATTTACATGAGGCGATTTTTAGTTGAAAGCAACAATCGCCTGGTGTAAACGGCCTTTCAGCTAATCGCTTTAAATGAAGTTGGTCGGCTGCCTACTTTCGTTCAACTTTTGGTTCAACTAATCGCCTGTGAAAGTTGAATCATGTAAATTCCCTATTAGTAAACACTCCAACTCGAACAAAATTTAGATACTTATTTTAATGAATGTCGGTGCCGAAATTGCCTTTCGTATAATTTATGTTAGTATTAAATTTTGGCGACATCTGTCAATAACCACGTCCACCTCCCATGCAGTTATTACCAATATTTTTGCGTTATTATAATTTTTTTATGCATTTTTCTGTTTAAATTTACATTTCAAATATATTGTCGCCCGTATGCCAGAAACATGAATGTGTAAAAATGGAAATTTTGGGAAATCAAGTTTGAAAATTTTTTATTACGAGTCCTTAACTCTACATTTATGCAACTGAGATTGTAAAATATGTAGTTTCCGTATACGCATAGTATTTAGGGTTTTGGCATAACATGCGAATGCGACGTAATGCAGCTACCCAGTACCGGATATTCACGTAAATTGGAACCTCTTTATAAGGTTACATTCATAGTTACGCGGTCGCTGAAAAATGACCGTTACGTAATAGAGGAATTACCAGGTTCTCACCCTAAGCAGCGGCACTATTCTGCAGTATATACATCAGATAAACTGAAACCGTGGTGTGCTACACCCCTGTGAAGAGAATGAAACAGATCCCAGCGGCGTAAATGCACATTACGTAATCGAATACTCCTTTAACAGTTCGTGGACCTAAAAGTAAAATTTTTTTGGAAGGTTTAAGTCATAATATTTTTATAATAAACTCGCCAAAACGTTACATTTCCAATCAGTCGTACCAAAAATAACATATTACTTTTTAATTAACTTGTAATGGCTGCTAGGGGAAACCGTTTTAATATACAAATAAATTAATAGTTTCATGCTTATTAAAGGTAGTTATTGCCTATAAATAATTAAACATAGTTCGATGATTTTCCGTGAAATTTCGGATTTTCTTATAAGTAACAAACATACCGGCACATCTCGAAATACGTCCGGAGGTAGATCTTGTAGTGGATTACCGCTCAAGTCTAGATATCTTAACTTGTTGAGTAAAAAGAATGTGCGCGGAACTAATTCCAGAATGGAATTATCAGCCAAATTAAGACGACGCAGATCCTGAAAGCAGAAAGGATATCATGTTTTATTGTACATGTGATATACATAATATCTATGTACATATATAGAAAAATATGTATGTATAGCATATACTTATGTATAGGGCTCGGAATCTCATGTAAATGTATGTTTTTACTGGTCATCTTCAAATGGAAATGGTTCAGTTTGCTTTACGAATCATGAAATTTCCTTTAAAATGGCATTCAATCGTTAGTGCATATTTATGAATATTTTGCAGTGAATGCATGGTTTTGCATATTTTGCAAAAAATACTTGTTTTTGCAAATTTATGGCTTATATTTTAGTATATTTTACATTAAATGCATATGGTTTTTGCATATTTTTTTTATTGATAACCATTTAAATTTTGTGCGAAATCTCTTGACAAAAAATACCTTATATTTTTTAAATTATTCATCTGAATATCTTCTCGGATAGCCAAGCGGCCACCTGTGTTAGATCTCAACTAACCCCACGTCTCCTTTTTCTACCAAATATGTCTTAGCATCTGTCAAATATCTGTTTTGACATTGTCCTGTTTTCTCATGTGGGCAACTTGCTGCTTAACATATCACTTTCAGAATGGCATCAAGCCAATCAGATCGGTCTGTACCCAATGTAGATGGCGCCGTAAAATGAAAACTGAGTTGTCAAACTACGAAATGACAGCTGATGTTAAGACAGCGATGGTAAGAAATTTGGCAAGACAGATATGGTTTGACAGTGGAAATTTGCGGTCTCCACCTGACATTTCTGTCTTACCACAGCTTTTTTAATAGAATCTGTAGAAGGTGGAGACGTGGGGTAATGGAGCACTTAGATAGATAGATAGATAATTAATGGAGGCATGCACTGCGACCAGCAGGTCTATTGTGCCCTCAACNGGAGCACTTAGGACAGAGCTGACGGACTAGCAAGGTGAAGCTCAACACCAGGGCCACCAAACATTCATCTGAACCACTACTAAAGTGTCAATGTTTCTATTTGCACAAGATTGTAACTGTCTGCTTTATTATAAACTAATTTTATACATAAATTTGTATTGTTTTTTGGAATGAATTGTTTTCGTTATTTGCTTGTTAGAATACAAGTGTTATTTATTTTTGTACCGGCAATAAAATATTGGGAAAATGTTTTTAATGGCATAATTTACTTGTTTACAGCGCATACTTTTAAATTTTAAATGCTTTTTATATGCGCATATTTTCGGTTTTTTAGTGCATGAGATTACGAGCCCTACTTATATACATATTAATTGGCTGCAAAGTTCACCTCCAAATTTCACTTTTTACGTTCACTCGAAAAATAGGAACACATGATTGAGGTTCCGTAAAAAAATTATCAAAAACAGAGAGCATCGCCAATGAGCTAGTGGTGGCAAACTATCGATAGTCGCCTATTTTGAAAGGGTTAGAAAATCTGATTGCGGCGTATTCGTTGTCAAAAATAAGTTGGTATTAAAAGTTGGTTGTAACTTTATTGACAGATAACCCATCCAAAATGATGTCATAAAGCTACAACTAACTTTAAGTACCAACTTAATTTTGACAATGAATACGCCTCATTGCGTTAAATATAGTTTTTAAAGACCGTAAGGACCTATCTTAATAATGAAAGTATGATCTAAAAAACTAAACATATTTACGTATTCTGCTTTCTAAAGCCAATTGTTTTTACAAGCTTTTATTTAACTTCACTTGTATGTATGTATGTAT
>NW_016164398.1:26830-27221 GCF_001687245.7 Rhagoletis zephyria | reverse complement strand
ATGGGCATAGCCACGCCCACTTATGGTTACATGTGCATATCTTGGTAACTGCTGCACCAATTTCTTCCAAACTCGGCACGGTTCTTGGCCTTGGCACAGCATACTAAATGGCCGAAAATTAAAAAAAATCGGACAATAACCACCTACCTCCCATATAACGGTAATTTTCAGAAATACGAAAACTGCGATATTTTAGTAACTACTGAAGATTATTTACTCAAAATTGATTTTTACAATAAATTTTAGACGAAAAATAAGAATATTATACATTTTTGGAAAATGGGCGTAGCCACGCCCACTTATGGTTACATGTGTATATCTTGGTAACCGCTATACCAATTTTTTCCAAACTTGGCACAGTTTTTGGCCTTGGCATAAGATACGAAATGGC
>NW_016164398.1:23945-26738 GCF_001687245.7 Rhagoletis zephyria | reverse complement strand
ATTGAAGCTAATTTATTCAAAATTGATGCTTGCAACAATTCTTTACCAAGAAATACGTTTATGGTAAAATTTTGGAAAATGGGCTTGGCACCGCCCACTTATGATCACATATACGTATATCGGTAACCTTTCTACCAATTCGGTAGAAAACTCGGTATTTTTATTGCGCTTGCCACATAAAAGCAAGAAGTTGAAAATTATTGCAATCGGACTAAAATTACGGCCGCTTTTCATATAACGGTAAATTTCAGAAATGTTTGAAACTTCAATATTTCGAAATTTAAGGACGCTAATTTACTCAAAATCGATACACCCCAGCTTACCATCTAGCGGTAGGTTTCGGAAAGGCGAAAAAACATATATTTAACACTTGCGCCGGGTATTTAATGTTCGGCTCCGCCCGAACTTAGACTTTCTTACTTGTTCTCCTTGGTCTGGCAATATTTATTAAAAGCTCTTCATGAGACGATAAATGTGAGTGGTATAAATTATTTCTTCTTTTTTTTTAATATTCCTAAAGATTAAAAAAAAGAATTCCACTTTTGTAGGTTCCATTTTATTAATAGTACTTTTGTTAACAGCTGACAAGTTAACAGCTGACTTCAATCCATTTCAGTAGCGTTGCCACACAATCCGCTTTGGAATGTATGGTATAAACACTATACTGGAAATCGGATTCAGTTGATGTGGTTTCATTCAAACCTTCGTATAAATGAGGTATGTGACTGTTTGAGCGCCACGTGCAAAGTGATATACTTATTCCTTTCACGGCAAGTTAATTTTTCCTAAGAAAATAGTACTGAAAACTTAGAGATCGTGTTTTGATGTGTGTGAATTTCAAATGGCTTTTGAATATAACTTACAACTCTTTTTTTTCTCAATTTACTGACATTCTAAAAGAGTTTTGCATACAAGACATAGAGTTAGATATTCTTTTTAGCGAATTCTTAATCTTTCAAAGTTTTTGCGTAGTTGAAAAAATTTATTTAAGCCATGAGGTATTATAGACGAAATCCCTAAATAGTGGTACTTTTCCACAGTTTGAAAAAATGTGTAATTTAGTTTTTTTTCAATACCACACTCAAACAAAGCAACTGAGAGGATCTTAAGTATAAAGTTTGCTTCCTGGCGCAAAGAGAGAAACCGGCTTCTAACTTAAATTATTGAAAGTCAACTTCATATTAAAAGTAATTTTAAAATTAAATGTATGGAATACTTTGACTATTTAAAAACTGAAGATGGAAATGATCTCATTATTGCTATTCAAAAATGGCATAAATATACAATTATTTATTGGCTTTTTTGTAGACTTAGGTTAAAATGAATAACGCTTGTTTTTTATGAAGTATATTTTAATAATATACCAAAATATTGTTAAAAGCAAGTAATCTGGCGTTTTAAAGTATTATCTGTTACTTACACTGAGGGAAATAATGCATAGTAAAAATGAATACTTTATATTTGATTATCGTTTAAAAATGTTCGTATTTAAAAATAATATTTTCATACAAAATTTATTACGCACGTATTTGACTGATAACATCTGACTATGTATATGCAAGTGTACATACATACGCACCCCAAGCATGCAGAGCGCTGCTCTGAGAGCAGTGACAACACACACATATATACATAGTACATACATGTTTATCCGTACAAATCGCGTGCTGTGGTGTTGATGGATATTCAACATTTGAAAGCAAATTTATATGGCTGGGTGTAGCTGAGTGCGCAAACATGCTTGACACAAGTTGCTGATATCCGGAGATGGACGGGTTCGAATTCCACTGCAGGCATGTTGCAAATTCATTTTTTTTTTAGTTTTTGTCTGATTATTCACTTCGCGGATGCTTTTACAGTATGAACGCGGTCATTTTAATATGCGCGTAATTGAATTGAATATTTACCAATATACAGTACTTTCGTTGACGTTTATAGTCAGATCAATTACGTTTCTATTTGATTTTAATATTTTTTTCCTTCAGTGTACATTCATAATTATGCTTTGAATAAAAATGTACTGAAAAGTACCGATTTTTTTAGCGTGAAAAGGTCTAACGCACTGATTTCGCGCATAAAAAATCTGGCAACCCTACTCGGATGTAAAATAGCGTGGGCCGAAAATCCGCTTTTTTAGAATTTTGATTTGTAAAGCAAAAATATGGTTCACTATGCTTTAAAAACAATCTGTGTTAAAGATGACAATTAGTGGTCAATATCTTAGGCTAGCCCAAGTCCATCAAAGTTCAATGTGCTCAAAAAATAAAAATTACTACTACATTGACTGTCAACCTGTGCGGACGTGTTTTTTAATCGCTCCGCCGAGAAATTATTAATAATTCACGTAAAGCAAAGAAAAAAAAATAGAACCAACGCGAAAAGACAATACTAGGCATAAATAAGCTTTCTGCTTATTTGCCTATAATTGTAAATTACTTTTTCAGAATTTTCGCAATGCCGCGAGAAATTCAAATAAATGTGCCAACATACAATAAAATAAAAGCAGCTCCGGCCCCACTGTGCTTACCGAATAGTAGTGAAACAAGCACCAAGTGCAGTGAAATAAACCTTGCCGTAACAGAAGCTGACCAAAAGCATTCAGCTGATCGACGAAATGCTTACTTTTCGTTCGTTTCCCCCACAAACAATGCTGATCGCGATAAATCGTTCTCTCCCTCCCCCCAAACACCTTGGCATGCACAGTCGCCAAAGTCTCTGGTAGACCAAGTTGTTCTAACGCAACAACAAAGCACTAGCTTAGCAACAAGCACAGTAACAACGGTAAGCGCAGCT
>NW_016164398.1:0-23920 GCF_001687245.7 Rhagoletis zephyria | reverse complement strand
CTCACAACAACGACTACAACCACGATTTCAGCAATGACAGCGGTTTCACAACGCAGTTCACCCACACCTGCACAAACGGAAATTTCGGCACCAGCCCAAGCCAAGCAACGCAGCTCAGCGCAAGTTGACCTACTTAATCCAACAACCCGTACATTGAATCAAACGGGTATTGATAGGTATATACAAGTCAAACGAAAATTAAGCCCACAGCAGCAAAAAATTGCAAACCCATCAAAAATTGAAAAAACCAAAACCACTGACATTAACCCTCTACTGGGAAATAAGTTTACGATTCTGGACAATGAATGTGACAAAGAGCCGAATGAAGTTTCTAAAGCCAAACCCAAACCGCCCCCAATTTATTTACGAGAGCAAAACTGTAGTGAGCTCGTGAATAAATTAACTCAGCTTATTGGAGACAATACGTTCCACGTAACATCAGTTACCAAGGGCAATATTAAAGAGACCAAACTTCAGATTCTAACTGAAGAAAATTACCGGTTGGTAACCAAACACCTTAATGAAGATAAGAAAAACTTCTATACGTACCAGCTCAAAAGCAGCAAAGAACTGCAAGTAGTAATAAAAGGTATAGAATCAAGTGTACCCATTGCTGATATTGCTCATGCTCTAGAGAAGGCAGGATTTTCTGTTAAAAATGTTGTCAATATTATCAACAGAGCAAAAATCGCTCAGCCTATGTTTAAGGTAGAACTTAAGCCAGAAACAAAGTCAATGAATAAAAACACAGTGCACCCAATCTACAATCTACGATACCTTCTACACCGAAGAATAACAGTGGAGGAGCCGCACAAGCGAAACGTTCCCGTACAGTGCACAAATTGTCAAGAATTTGGGCACACCAGAATATACTGTACCTTGCGCCCGGTGTGTTGTTGCCTGTGGCGACCTTCACGCTTTCGCTTCTTGCAAGGCTATGAAAGATGATGTGGCTATAAAGAAATGCAGTAATTGCGGAGGTAACCACACCGCCAATTATAGGGGATGCCCTGTATACAAAGACTTAAAGTCTCGCATGGATCAGCGCAACACAGCCGTACGCTCTTCTACCACTCCAACTAGCTCTTATACATACCAACAGTGTTGCCAGAACGTTTTGGACGAACCGGCTAAATTGGCAAATAAAACCGGCTAAAAACGGCTAGAATGTTTCAACTAAATTTCACATGTTTTATTTAAATAAATCATGAGTAAAAATACTATTTCTTGGAGAGAAGTTACAAATTCGAGCCGGAAAAAATTTTGCCAGCAACAATTTGCAATTAGGAAAAACATATGATTGTGGCACATGGTTGGAGTTTTTTTCGACGATAATTTGAATACACAAGTTCGTTAAATTTAAAAATTTACAAACTGGAGCTATTTTTAAATTAAAAATTTAAGTTAATACTTGTTTACTTAATTAATTTAGTTAATTCCAATGATTTGAAAGGTACTCGGCAAAAAAAAACTCTTCTTAATCGGAATGCAATCTCAACCAGAGTCGATATAGTAAACCCGACAAAGAAATTGAAACGTATGGTTGAAGAAAGTCGGACTGATAAGATATATACACGTAGATCCTGTTTTTTGCAAACTTGCAAATTTGCGTTCGTACAGAAAATTGCAAGTTTCTCTACATGAGAGAAAATTTGGGAGCATTTTTTTTTTACTATCTGATATTTTGAGTGATAATTCTCGCTGGATTTTCGACGAGCAAACCTATTGTCTTCCCTACAAGGCCTTTTCAGACTGACCGATTCTCAATACACTCAAATAGAAACCAATACACATAAAAAACGCTGTAAAAATTTCCCTTCAATTTTAAGGCAGTAAAACAACGACCTTAAGTTAACATCAACCGAGGCCATATGTTGACAAGGGATGCAAAATCACAGTTACACAAAAGAACTGGTCAGATTTTTCAGAAATCCCTTCAATTCTGATGTAAAATATGATGCCAAAAGACTGCAGATCTCCCATTTAGATGACCGGTCATATGACCGGCAGCTGTCTCGTAGGATTCCCAGAGAGTTTTGCTTTACATAGAAATTTGTGCTCTTTTATTTTCATTTTGACTCACTTCAGTGTTGGTTCCTTTAATTCAAGTTGGCATTCGGTTTTTGGAATTTAAATAAGTTCTCAGCAAAAAAGTTTGTTTAAAAAAATACATATGTGGACATAGTGCTTGAAAATATCAATTTTTCCCTTACGTTAAACCTTTGGGAGTGGGCAAAAATGATGTTTTGTAATTTAGGCAGGGAAGACAATATCTACATGTAATATTTATTCTGTTTGTTGGCACTATTCCAAACACAAACGCATCTTAAGTGTCTTAACAGTGATACAATTTCTTATTCTCTAAGTTTGCGAATAAAACTTCACACTTAAAATTAGGACATTTATAACAAACATTTTATAAAGAAAATCCCTTGTTAAATAAAATTAAGCGAAATCGCCCAATTTCATACAGTCCTGCCTGACATGAAAATTTTCTCCACTATATGGCTAGTAGCCATTTCCAGCAGATTTTGGTTCGCTTAGTCAAAAATGGAAACATATATACATATTTGAAATTTAAGAAAACAAGGCAAATAGCAAAATCGGCTAAAAACGGCTAATTTTTTTCTGCAAAACGGCTAACAAATCGGCTGCCGGCTAAATCGAAATTTCTCCGGCTGTTTGCCATCGCAACCGGCTAAATCTAGCCGGAAAACGGCTAAAATGGCAACACTGCATACCAACACCTTACGCCATCAACCACTACACCACGAGCCTTTTTTGCCAATGCGCAGCGAGTTCCCAACGTTTCTTTTACCGACGCGTTAAAACTACAAACGCAGCCAAGCACGGCGAAATCAAACTCCAATCAAGAAACATTTGCAAATATTCAAAGGAATAATACTGAGCAAATGCAGCCGAACCCCCCTACTTGTGGCATAGAAGGAATGATATTGAATCTTACTCATTGTATGACTCAATTCATGTCTACTATGCAAAATATGATTCAAGACCTCATAAAGGCTCAAAACCAATTGTTGCAAATTTTAGTGAATAAAAAATTAGTGAATTGAAAATTTGCTTATGGAATGCTAACGGTGTAAACCAGCGTAGATTAGTACTCAGTCAATTTCTCACTGAATACAACATAGATGTTATGCTACTGTCCGAGACACATTTAACAAATAAATATAATTTCTCCATACCTGGATACAAATTCTATGCCACAAATCACCCAGATGGTAAAGCTCATGGAAGCACAGCGGTGCTGATGAGAAATCGTCTAAAGCACAATATTCTAGAGTCAAAAGCAACAGCCTGTCTGCAAGCAACTACCATATGCTTACGAAACCGCGACCGAGACTTGAATCTATCGGCTATTTATTGCCCACCGCGATTTTTAATTTCTGAAAATGACTTTAAAGATTTCTTTGATAGCCTGGGTAATAGATTCCTGGCAGGAGGCGACTTCAACGCAAAGCATACGTACTGGGGATCACGCCTTATTAACCCAAAAGGGCGGCAGCTATACAATACCATTATAAACAGGCACAATAGACTAGAGGTCGCATCTCCTGGTAAACCTACTTACTGGCCTACCGATGTAAAGAAGATACCAGACCTAATAGATTTCGCAATTACAAGAAACATATACAGAAATAAGATAACAGCAGAAACTCTACCTGAACTATCATCCGATCACTCCCCTATATTAATAAAACTATATGAACAGACCCAAAATATCGAAATTGAGCCTCGTCTAACTTCAAATAACACCAACTGGCTTAAATATAAAAAGTACATCAGTAGTCACCTTAAATTAAACGCTGACTTTAACTGCGAGCGTGATATAGACTCCCTTGTTGAACATTTCTAAGAAACCTTTACTTCAGCCGCTGGCCTGGAAACACCAAATAAAGTACAAGTACCACCTACGCATACATCAGTTACAAATACCGAAATAGAAAAACTTGTGGCAGAAAAGCGGCGCCTAAGAAGACAGTGGCAGAGCCATCGCTCACCAACCTCACAGCTACTGTATAAAGCTGCCAGTAGAAAACTGAAACAAGCATTCAAACGTGCAGAGGATCGCAACTTGCAAAGGTACATGAAGAAGCTTTCCCCGATTTCTACTGAAAGATACTCTCTATGGAAATCGCTAAAATACTTCAAACCACCAGTGGCTACAGAAATGCCAATTAGGAACCAATGTGGAACCTGGGCTCGTAGTGAGCAGGAGAGAGCCGAGAGTTTTTCACACAATTTAAGACAATACAATCACAAATGTTTAAACGCATTTATTAAAAATTTATAAACCACATTAGTAGTAGTAGTAGTATTAAACTTAAGTAGTAAGTAAAAAACAAAAGTGCGTTCTGCTTAAAAGTATAAATATTAGTTCACTTTTTCTTATTTGTCTAAATTTAAGCATATTGATTTTTAAATAAATTCAGTTCTTTTTAAGCTTATACGTATATGAAGTACTTTGAAAGTTTTTGTCGTACTTAACTTAAATAAGATATACAGTCAGTCAATAAAGTTTAGGTACAGTGAAGTTTTTACAATACCGGCAACTATTTTTTAAATATTTTATTTTTCCCTAATTTTTTATAAAAATATGGTTAATTCTACACCAAAAACCCTAAAAATCAGAGTTCCAAACCTTATGCAAAATTAAAGAAAACTGCGAATTTCCATCCAAGTATTGCAATTTACACTCTTTAGAAAAAAGTTAAGTACTCCGTTATTAGCCCATTCAATTTTAATATAACAAAGTGCAAGTTTGAGGTAGCTAGGACTTACCATTGATATTTCGCATTTTTTTTTGTTGTTTGGTAAGCCCAGCTTCCTCACACTTGCACTTCTGATTTGCTTGACCTTGGTTTGACGGTACAAACAGGAATCGTTATTTACGGTTGATGGATAGCTCGTTTCCAATGGATGGTGGCAAGAAAGTGGCTGACTTACGTGTAATGATTTTGTATTACCGGCTTATGGTGACTCAATTGCTGTCAAATGAATAGTCCCGATTTGATGCTCACAACTTCTTTATTCTACGCAACAACATGGCTGGGGATTTGCCGGAAGGAATGTGACGGCACCTTTTGTCTACATTAATTTCCACTGAGGGGTGAGTATCGACTCCCCGAATGCCGCCAGCTTTTAATACCAGCTTTCAATCCACTTTAATTACTTGGTTGTAATTCCGTTCTTGCGAGGGCTGATGAGTATGGTTCGCTCCGTGTCCAATTCCAAAAAGAAATATATTTTTCTAGTCTGGTGGATGTGACCACCGATTCTTTTATCGTATGTCAGTGTGGGCGTTTTCATAGTGGCCATGTCAATTTGTGTCTATACTGATATTATCGTCCGTGTTTTGAATAACTATTGGTTACGTACATTCATCTGGCAAAAATTCGTTGTACCTAAACTTTATTGACTGACTGTATTAAGGTAGCTGTGTTGGATTGCATAAAAAAATTAATTTGTCTTTTCTTAAAAAAAAGGTAGCTCTGGTGGCTTGCATTTTTAAATAAATTTAGTGAGAAAGTGATAATTATTTTGACACTTTTTTTTTTAAATGCCTCTTTTTCTGCAACTGTATTGCCTTTCTCAATTGTCCTTCAGGATCTTGGCCTTTGTTTATGGAATCACTAAGTATAATGATTATTAAGCAACTCAAAATCTATACCAGCGTGATTACCGACGCATCCTTTTGAGAGGTAGTCGCACCCTTATAAGAAGAATAAGACCCAAACTTTTAAGGTCAAAATTTCAGTAGGTTGCGTATGTATGGCCTTTTCAATTTTATAAATTATCATTATTTTTAAGTGGAAAAATAAAACTCAAAATTAATGATAATCTCTGCGCGAAAAAACAAAAATCATAAAATAATCATTATTTGTAATCCCAAATATAAAAATCATATAATAATTATTTCCCTTTGATCGAAAAAATAAAACTCAATAATAATTCATAAAATAATGATTAAATGCTGATTTAAATTATTTTTCTCATAATCATTACCTTCCCTGCGTTTAAAATTTGAAATAAAATAGTTTAGTGAAAGTACCACATTTCATTGCTTTTGGACTGGTGCGTGACTAGTTACTATCGGGCTGGTTCGTTTTTGGTGAAAAAGAACTAGTACTGAACTAGAAGTTTGGTTCACTAGTTCGTGTTTTCCCTGCAGGGTAAGTACATATTTGGGCTTTTGATAAACAAATGGAGCAATATTTATAACGTAATCACAGCGTATGTGAAGCTGTAGAAATTATTTTCTAGAGCGTAAAAACACTCATATTTCAAATTGGTTCTCTCTTTTCAGGACGAATGGATAAGGATTGAGCCAAGAGCTTGTGTGAGCAAATCTAATTTTTGGCAGCCAATAGTTGTGTTTTTTTTACAAATTATCCAGTAACTTGCCAGCAACTCTCCAGTAACTCAATTTCTAGGAATTCGCTCTCACAGAAGAAATTTACAAAAAAGTACGTGAACGCTTTTCCAGTAATAATTTGCAAGTTTCATGAACAACTGATAAATTGGTTGTTTATTCGCAGCATATTCCTAATAAAACAATATATTTTATATTTAAATATGTTTATTTTGTGAATTTCCGCAATAAAAAGCCACAAACAGTTTCCTTATTAGTTTAAATTTCATCCAGCAACTGCGATCAGCTGTTTTTCGTACTGGCAAATTCTTACAAGTAAAAATTTATCCAGTAAAATCCAGTAAAAACTTGCAACTTCAGCTGTCATTTTTCGCTCTCTCAATTTCCCCTAGTTTGCAAGTAAAAACTTTTACTGGATTTTACTGGAAATGAGTAAAAAAACGCAACTAATGTCAGTTACGCGGTTTTGCAGAATGACGATACGCGGTTTTGTACTTTAAACGACGATATGTTAATTGCAGTTAATGTGGATCTGTTTCTATTTTTAAGTAATCTATGTATGTCTATACATATTAGGAGTGTTCGCTATGCAACTGCCAGTAAGAATTAGCCAGTAACAAAATTCAGAGAACGAGGTACCTTACTCTCCCAAAGAGAGAAACCTACTAAGTTTTGCGCGAACAGGAATTAGCAAACATTAGCAAGCTTCACTGCCAGCTGGCGTTCACGGTTGCATTTCGAGCATAATAAATTTTTTAAATCTTTTCAGGTGGAAACCAAAACAGGACCTATACGTATATTTCTTCTTATTCTGACTTTCTTCAACATACGCTTCAATTTCATTGTGGAAGTCACTGTCGGATTTCCTATATCGACAGTGGTGTCGAGTGCGTTCCGATTACGAATGCAGCTTTTTCAGCCGAGTACCTTTCAAATGTTTGTAATTAATTAAATTAATTGAATAAACGGATATTTACATACTTCTTTCATTAGTAAATCGCAACAAGATTGTTCATTTTTAAATCTAACGAACTCGTTGATTCAAATTAATGTTGACAAAAATGCAACCGTGTGCCACAATCCTGCTTGCAAAATCTTACTGGAAAAAATTTTCCCAGCACGAATTTGCAACTTCCCCTCCAAATAAAATGTCAAAATTGTGCTCTCTCTTTGCAAGCTTTACTGGGTTTTTGGCTAAATGAACACGATTTGGTAACAATTGGTACCAACTTGTACAAATTTTTTGCATAGCGAATATTATATACAAATGTAGATACATATATGTATGAAAACATGTATGCATAATACGCGAAAACTTTTTGAAGTGAAACAACACTTAGAAAAAGACCAATCCAAGAATAAAAGTAAAGGTGAGTACATACATAGATAAAGAAAAGGATAAAGGCAAAGGTAAAGATAAAGGCAAAAATGAAGACCAAGGTAAATTTAAACACTTTACTTATATAAGGGCAAAGGTGAAGGGGAATATGTATATGAAGAATATGATAAGCATAAAAATAAAAATAAAGATAAATATAAAGAAAAATATGAGGATGAGAATACCGATAAAAGTAAAGATGCAGATAAAGGAAGAAAGATTAAAATAAAGGTAGTTGTATAGAAAAGGATATAGATAGAGGCACAGAGACTCAATCTGGGAGCTATTTCGGGATTTTAGAGATTTTCGTGATTCTCGGGACTTATGGATATAATGATCGATATTTTGTTGGTTTTGTGATCGATATTTTTATCGATTTTGTTATCGATATTTTGATTGATTTTGTTATCGATTACTTATCGATTTTGTAATCGATATTTTTATCGATTTTGTTACCGATATTTTTATCAGGTTTGTTATCGATGTTGTTATCGATATTTTTACCGATTTTGCTATCGATTTTATTGTCGATATTTTTATCGATGTTGTCATAACATTTTTATCGTTTTTGTTACTGATATTTTAAATTTTGCTATCGATATTATTATCGCTTTTGTTATCGATATTTTTTTCTTAGTGTGTGCTTTTGTTTTTGACTTTTATATGCTCTTAACCATACCACGTATTCTACGTTTAAATTTAGCGGCTGTATCTCCGATACAGCCTGCAGACCAAGACGAAGGCGCTGGACTGTTCCTTTTTTTAAAGCTATCGACAAATTTGTACAGAAAATGGTTTGAAATGGAGCAAGTGCGCGGATATTTGCAGTGGTTGTAAAAACGAAAGGAGCAGAAACGCCACGGGAAGTCACTGTATGATCCGTCGGTATTCCCTGGCGACTAGGAAGATGCCGCCACCAGATCGAGATTTTTTTTATTGGTGACATGTAAATTTAAAAATGAAAGTACATACCATCCATTGCGACAGCATCACCGCCACCGTCACCATCACCGTCAACGATGGTTATGCGTCAAGTTACACGCAAATCGTTTGACATTGCGCCCGAAAAATAATTAACTCGCTGATACTCTTTGCAAAATTTGCATTTTATTTTTTCACTTCTTCTATTAGGTTTTCCGACATTATTTTTTACATTTCGTTTTTCCATAAATATTAAAATTTTCACAAACTGGAAAAATTTTCGTTCAAAAATGTAAACAAAACACTGAATAGTTGTCATTTGACGCAACCGCAAAAGCAAAATTGAGAGTTGAGCTAATTTGTGCGGCACCGTCACCGTCAGCTTGCTCATATAACTTACTTCATACAAATACACCGAATCAGCTGTTTTGACAACTGCCGGTGACGGTGACGGCGACGCAATGCACGTTATGTACTTTCACTTTAAGAAAATTGATAACAGCTGGTTTCACCAGCAATTCAAATGGAAAATTATTTTTTATTTTCTGTCAATTTCCATATAAAATTCAAAAAATTAAAATCATTTTTCACTTAAATTGCTTTCGTGAAATTGGCTGTAAAAATTATTTTCATAGCGTTAACGCGCATTACCAGCCTTAACTTGGAAGATTTAGAAAAAACCATTGTCGAATATATTCCCAACATTGAATTTTAACTACTACGAAGGGAGCCAAGAGAGTTCTGGATGCAAATGTATGCAGAAAACATTGCTGTTGGCAAGATTGCATTAACAATACTAGTGACTTTTAGACCCTTATTATGAGTTGCATTCGATTTTCGATTTTCGCTGGTTATCGAAAGTGAAATTCGTATTATGAACTATGCAACCGTGTCGAAATTTTCGTTGAGTATCGAATTTTTTGTCGAACAGAATTCCACTTTCAATGGTGTAGCGAAGTGTTAGAAAATTTTGAAAAATGTATGATTTTGCATTTGTTTTCTTACTTTTTGGCGGCTAGACACTAATTTTAAACAAATTTTTTAATTTCATGCAGTTTTAACGTCGTGAATATTAAACACAAGCTCGAAAGCCTGGTTTTACTTGTGAAAGAAAATCCCAATACTCAGTTGGCATGATCTCTGAGAACAAAATCCTAAGCTGTCGGTAGTTTTCAAATTTTTTAAATAGATTTGGCTCACAAACGCCTCTTTAGACAGTCGGAACTTTTAATAAATCTGTAGACAAATTTCTTAAGTATATTTTATGTCAAAATATATTCGAAAGACTACACTTAAACCCTCTTAAACATTTTCTACTCCTGGCCAGTTTACCAAGCTCTCATCCTCTGACGAATCGTTGAACCAGAACTCCGTTGTACTCATTTCTACCACGTTTTTATAAACTCGATTTCTTTTTTATTTCATTTTAATCTGCACAAATTTACATACATATGTATAAGCCCATAATTTGGTTTGCTCGATTTGTAAACAAAGCCTCTTAGCGGTGAAAAATATATTAATGTGAACAAGCGCTATTCTTCATCGAATGAGCGTCATATTACCAAATGAAAATTCGTTCGATCAGCACTTTCGACCACAGTCGAATATCGAATGCAACTCATAATAGGGGCCTTACTTTTACATTTCTATGTGAGACTGCATTTTCAACAAATGCTTACATAAAGAAGTAATTTTTAAGGAAAAAACAAAACCGACTTCAACTCCCATATAAAAATTTAAGATTATCGTTAATCTATTCATGATCCAATGATCGGATTTAAACCGAATTAGAATGGGACCACCTGTGAGGTAACACCTTTCCTTTAAAAAAATAATTATAGTAATCGGTTAACGTGGTCCAAAGTTGTGCGGTAACATATGTACATAAAAAAAATATATTCCGACGAATTGATAACCTTCTCCTTTTTGTGAAGTAGGTTAAAAACAAATACACCAGCAAGCTTTCAGCGTCAAATGGTTTCAGGGTAAAATTGTCAAAGCTCCCAAAAAACTTAAAGGAAATAATGAAATCATCAAAACAATTTCAGTCCTTACATTAAAGCTAAAGTAGCATAAAGTTTGCAATGTGTTTTCTTGTTTTCGTAGACATTTGAAGAGTAGGGGTGCCGCGAATTTTTTTAGCACAACAAGGGTGCCAAGGTGAAAAAAGTTTGGGTGCCCCTGTTTTAGAGTATCGATAAATCGATTTTTTTTGTCCCTTAAGTAAACTAATTCTCCAGAGTAAAAAAGTACATACTCATTATTTTCTTAGAAAGTTTTCTCATTGAGATATCAGCTGTTAAAGTCGACATTTCTACTAAAAGTTTAAAAATTTATTTCCTTCGAAGTCAGTATTCTTGTAATTCGAAATGGTATAAGTCTTCGAGTGAGAAAGATACTTCAAAAAGGAGAACGGAAATAAGTATTTGTGTGATTACCAAAAAAGAAAACTAACATATAGCTTGATGAATAAAATAAGACTCATTTTAAAAATGGACTCTAATTTGGGTAATAATATTCTACTTTAAGTAGAGCTTTAAAAATTGGTTTCATTTGGCGGTCTTCGAGCTTTGTGGGCAATAAAAATGTTCAATTTAGAGTTTGTTGGCTAGAATCATGTTGCACTTGTTTTGCATTTTTTGAACAATGGGCTTTTTTATTAGAAAAGGTCCACGTGCGTTTTGCCGTGCTTTTCAATATTTGAAAAGTAGCAGTCAACAAAGATGCAACAAATTCCTGTTTTAAAAATTTTGCTGCGAAATATTATTAGACGGAGCATATCCGAAGAATATAACAACTACAAAAAGGAAATAGCAGAACGATATGCAAGTACGTACACTGAGAAAAAAACACGTTGTAAAAATGAAAATTTTTAAAAATGTTCGTATTTAAATCAAGTGTAAAGTGTTCAAAATTTAATATTTCCATTATTTATATTAAAATGCTTTTTCATATGTAATTAAGTTATATGTATACAAAGCATGCACAGCGGTGACAACACATACACACATACATGCCCAGTGGGAACAGGTAATCTATAGGAATGCAAAAAGTAATGGATAGCCCATATAACCTAATCACAAAAAGATGCAAGAATTTCTTCACAGCGATGTCATACGAAAGTAATGTGTCGCACGTCGCTTTACGAAACTATAATAGAATAAAAAAATTAAGTCCGTGCCACAGGTTTT
Organism: Rhagoletis zephyria; assembly: GCF_001687245.7. NCBI lineage: Eukaryota > Metazoa > Arthropoda > Insecta > Diptera > Tephritidae > Rhagoletis > Rhagoletis zephyria. Next base: position 12,036 of record NW_016164398.1, on the reverse strand, counting down.
GAACCCGTGACCGACAACACGGCAGTCGAACACGCATCCATTCGGCTACAGCAGCTGTTGAGATAACGTGAACAAAATACATACTTGAGTTAGTTTTCAAACTTTTTGTTTCGTTTGTCGCTTCAAAGCTACATATCATCCGCTCGCTTACATTGCGATGCATGTCTTCGTTCAACCGTAGTTGTTAATCTTTTTTTGGTGGAAAAAGGTAATGGATTCCTATTTTCCTACTGGGTGATGCATCGCAATGTAAGCGAGCGGATGATGTGTAGTTTTGAAGCCAAAAACAAAACAAAAAGTCTGAAAACTAACTCAAGTATGTTTTTTGTTCACGTTATCTCAACAGGTGCTGTAGCCGAATGGATACGTATTCGACTGCCGTGTTGTTGGTCACGGGTTCAAAACTGTGGCACGGACTTTATTTTTATTAATTATTTTGTTCTAATTCTATTTATAGATTAGTAAAGCAACATGCGACACATTACTTTCGTATGACAACGCTGTAAAGAAATTATTGCATCTTTTCGTGCGTAGATTACTTTTTGCATTCCCAAACATTACCTTTTCCCACTGGGATGTTTATCTGTACAAACCCACTAGAACTTGAAGGGAGATCTCCCAATGTGAGGAATAAAAGAGTAATCCCTTTGGCCTGATTTCGGAGCAATAAGAGAGATTTGTCGGTTTTGACCTCCTTTATAACTCGCTTAGGGGTCAAATAGGAGATCTCCTAAGCGAGAAACAAACGAATACTCCCAGAGGCATGATTTTGGAGCAATAAACGATTTTTGTCGACTTTGTACTCCTTTATTACTCGTTTAGGAGCCAAACAGGAGATCTCCCAAGTGGGCAATAAAAGAATACTCGCTGAGGAATGATTTCGCAGCTATAACTGAGATTTGTCGGTTTTGTACTCCGTTACTACTCGCTTACGAGCAAAAAGCGATGTCTCCTAAGAGAGCAATCCAGGAGTATTCCTTTTGATTTATGGGGGAGCTATAGGCACCTCGTTCAAAAGAATTTTTGTTCTATTGGAAAAATTTATCATAAGGAAAACTACAGAAAATATTTCATATAGAAACAATATAAGGAGGATGCAATAATTTAATGTCGATAGGACACATTTAAATGAAGGTGCGTCGGTATGTATTGCAACTTTTGTTTAATTTTAATAAATATTGTATTAGATACCGCTAAATACTTTTCAGATTTGGCAAATTATTAGGAGTGTCAGCACTTACGCATGACTCCGTGGTTTTAACGTTCATATCAAGCCGGTCCAGATCTTTTACTGGGTGACAAAGATATCGGATGGGCAAAGTCACCTACATATTAAAACAAGAAAGTTTCATACACTCTCCCTATTTGCGTGAACTCCTGAATACCGAAGCATCCCTGACACCCAGGACATCATGTAGTTATCTAACCGTTTTATTATTATTCTGTTTTACTTTTAATGGATTTGTTCGCAACAGCAACTCCAAAATTAATATTGCTATTCATACACTCTCCCTATTTGCGTGAACTCCTGAGCATCCCTGACACCCAGGACATCATGTAGTTATCTTACCGTTTTATTATTAATCTGTTTTAGTTTTAATGCATTTGTTCGCAACAGCAACTCCAAAATTAATCAATAATGTACAAGTAATAAGTATTATTTATGTTTTGTCTGATCTCGTACTTATAGGTATCAGTTAAGATCTTTTAATATTGTATACAAACATGTGTTTAAAAAATTAAATAAATGGATTGCGTAAATAGCAAAATCTTCTAGCTATTGTGTGGGGCAATGAAAAGCTCTTTTATTACTCGTACAAGAGGCTTTCGGGATGCCTCCCATGGGAGTACTCACTTATTGCTCGTTCGGGAGGAATATAGGATGTTTTTCTATGTGCACTCCCTTGTTGTCTTTTTGGGAGGTATAGCGGAGGTTTTTATGGAATTACTCCCGTATTGCTCCTTTAGGAGGTTTGTGGGATGATATTTCTTTGTGTGCTCCCCGATTTCTCGTTTAGGAGGTAAAAGGGATTACTCCCCTTCCTAGAACATATAATGTTAAAGGGAGTATACATGCTTATACACAGAAGCATAGGGAACAATGGGGAGTATTCGTATACTCCACAGGGAGTACTCACCGAGCAATCGTACGATGCTCCCAAGTTCTACTGGGAATGCACTAATCGCGCGCTGTGATATTGATTCAAACTCAACATTTGAAAACACATTTACATGTATGGCTGTAGCTGAGTGTGCAAAGACGCTTGATACAATTTGTTGCTGCTAAGAGGGTTCGGGTTCAATTAACATCAGACGAAACATAAAATTATTTCTTTTTTCTTTTTAAAATTACCAAAAAGCATCTGTGCACTTCACAACGACATATTTTATAACGTACATACTCAAATTTAAAACGAATTGGGTTGGTGTTCTTTCATATGCGTATTTTTTTTTATTTTAGCACGTTTTTATTAATTCTAAAATTGTTTCCCTCAGTGTAGGTGAAAATGCATTCTTGCATTTTTTTGTTTAAACTTGTACGTTACGTTATTTTTTCAACTTTATATCTAGCCTAATTTTAGTAATATACTAGTTGTGCAAATGGCCTCTCAAATAAATACAAATATAAGCTTATATTTAAAGAAAAAAGTTATTATTTGAAGCAGCTGTGATTAGAAAAAAATATATAGCAAAATTAAGCAAATTTTTTAAACTAAAATTTTTTCCCGATAACGCCATATTGGATCCGCCATTGTCAATTTCAAAAATCTGACTTCAGATTTTAAATCATCGAATTCAAAAACCTTATATATATCAGTCTTTGGTGAAAAAGAAAAAATTATAAAATGTGGTAGCCATATTGGATCCGCCATTTTGAATTTTAAAAATCTGCTATCAGATTCGTAATCAGCGCCCTCGAAAACTCCATATTTATGTGTTTATGCTGAAAAGGAAAAAGTTATAAAATTTGGTCGCCGTATTGGATCCGCCATTTTAAATTACAAAAATATTACATCAGATTCGAAATCAGGTATCTTAAAACCCCCGTTTAGGTATAAGTTTTTAGTGAAAGGGAAAGAAGCATAAAATTTGGTCGCCATATTGGGTCCGCCATTTTGAAAATCTGACATTATATTCGAAATCGGCGATCTCAATGTTCTTATAATTTAAAAAATTTTTAAGTAATAAAAACGATGACTTAAGCTAATTAAAGCTTTTTTAATATTATTCCTAACATTCGCATTCGCGAATGTGAAAAATATGACATTCGAAACATCTCTAAAGTGTATGTGGTGTGCTTATTTTGATTTTTTTTATGTTTTATACTTACGGTTAAATGATCAAAGGTTGTGCTGGATATGTTGAGTATTTTATTCTTGGACAAGTTCAACTCATGTAAATTATTCTGCCCTCGGAAATTGTTTCGATTTACATTGGTGATGCTGTTTCTGGAAAGGTCTGTGGAAATAAAAAGGAAAATGATTTCTTATAAATTAAATTGAACAAATACATACAATATTATCGCTCATTTAATATAAGGCTGTCAAACGACAAATGACAGTGTTTTTCAAGAGACGCGTTAAGAGTTTTAAAATTTTTCCCAAAATTCAGGAAAAATTTCGAGTATGGTCTTCTTAGACTATGTTCAGACAGGCTCCTAGTTGGCAATTAAGAACCTTTTCACCAATTTAAGCCTTAATTGTTACCCAATTTATCATACAAAAATGATATTCATCAGGGATGGAAAAATAAATTTTAAAACTGTACCTAATCTAAGAAAAACTTTACCTAAAAGTGTATAGATGTACCAAAAACGTAAATATCTATTTCTATATAAAGAAAGTAGGAGGATAATAATTCCCATCGATCCCATATAAATTTCTGTACTTACGTTAAACAAATTTTTGGATATGAAAAGAATCTCTTCGAGCAGCGGGAGACAAAACTATGTTGTAGAAAATGTCATAACTTTCCTTCCATCTGACGTTTTAAAAAGAAATATTTCGGTCTATCTGGCGAAATCAACTACAGTTGCGTTACTTTGACCACCCTTCTATATCATTTGTATGCCCTTTCACAAAGGAGGGAAGCTCTTAGGCCATTTGTCCGCACCAGATAATGCATTAAAATGTCAATAAAAATAAGAACTGATTTCTTGAGAAGTTATTTGGCTACGTTCCAATTGTACCTAAAATTGTGTGTTTGTACCGGACGTACTTTCAACCTAAATAAAGGTAAGACTGTACCAACTTTTCCATCGCTGTAGGTAATCTAGCAGCTGATTTCGTATCGCTAATTGCGCAGCTGACGTGTGTGTGACTACCAAACTCAATGCCGCGATTTAAAGCTTAATTGCCTCAGTTAATTGGCCTGTTTGAAAATAGTCTTACACAAGATCTTTGCACAAGCTTGAGTAATACTTAATGTGACCAACTATTTCATAGCTCAAAGCAGTACAGGACCTGAGAACCAAAAGTAGTAAGAAAGTAATGACAAAACGTTGACAGTGTACGAATTCAACAAATCAGTTGTTTTAATTAAAAATGTAACTCTATTCATTAGCAATACAAATTTAGTATCAGAAAAGGAGCAACAGTAAAAGGAACTTTTAGTTCCGTGAATTGCATATGGCTTAAAAATAATTGTAGGGATATTATAAATGCGAATATTTCACGCATATTAAACGATGCTTTCATCATTAGTAATTGATTCATTAGTAAGTGATTCATTACTATTGGCACATTCCTAAACTCACGTTTTTCCTTGCTACTACACCGGACACTACTTTCCTTATTAGTTTTTTTTTTAACACGTGCGCTACCAGGCGTCACAAATATGTGTCAGCTGGGTTTTCACGTGGGACCGCCGACACAAATGTGTTACTCCGGTTTAACTTAATTAAATTATACCTACATTCACCGCGGTCGCCGATAGCGGGTTGCTGGATACATTATGGTCTATAGGAAGTCCTGGCACACGTTTGTGACACGTGGTCTCGGGATTATAGCTACCTGTAAAGTATGAGGCTATGTTTATTTACAGTGTACGTGTGAAAGTCTTTATCGACTTTAAGAGAGAAAATATTAGCTTCATAGTGAAATAAATACACAGAGGACGGTAAGTACATATATTTAGGCTTGTTTGAACATAAAAGCCAAGTAATTGGCCTATGTATTGAGCAATGTTTCAGAGAATATCACGCCCAAAGTAAGCCATAATCCTACTGTACGTTCATTTAGACTTAATGTAAGCATTGTATTTTTGAATAAAACTGAGTTAGATAAAACCCTGATGTTCAGCCTGTCACGTAAATATGACCCTTGTCTATGCCAAAAAATATCTCTATAGACCCGCGTCACAAATATGTGTCAGGCTTAAAAAAATTACTTTAATTATGAATTTGAGTTTCTGAGATACCCAATGGCAATCAAAAGCACTAGACAAAAACAAATAAAATCCTACATGGTCTGTGATAACGCACTGATTAAATACGCCTGGTAGCGAACGCGTTAATGAAGGGGTATTCCCTGTGAAAATTCCAGCTTAGAACATTTTTATATATTTCAAGAACATGAAATGGTATTATATCTTTGGTCCGATGTTTGTTAGTACTAGAAGAAGAAGAGACAGACCTATTAACCCTAGAACACACACCCAGAAAATACCACGTAAACACACACCCGGGATACGTTTGTACCCGGGACCTTATTTTGCGGTTTTTTTAATGCTTATTCAACCGATTTCTATGATTTTTTTTTTTGAAATATATATTTTAATATATAACAAGTATTTTGTCTTTTGTTTCATTCGAATATTCCTACTGGTTCCAGCGATATGGGCAAATAAAGTCAGGACATGCAACAGTGGATTTTTGTTTTTGTTGTTGTCCTGATAAATGCAAAACAAAATAATATAATTTATAATAATATACTTGTAGAGTAACAACGAATACACATTTTGGTTTTTATTTCATTGAAATATTCTACCTGGTTCAAAAGATATGTGCAAAAAGGTCGCGCAAGGTATGGGTACGTAGGTAGCAAATACACTGGTATAACTGGTTTTTGTATTTTATATGCAGCTGCAAGGGTTGTTTTCACACGAGGTGTTGTTATAAATGCTGCCTGTTGATATTTTCATTATTGTTTTGGTGCTCAAAAGTGTAAGAAGTGAAAATATAAGTGAAAATAAATATAACTGAAACTATAAATAACTGGATACGAAATGACTTCAAGAAGAAACGAATATTTATCAAGTGCAGCATATAGAAGGTAAAAAATGTAAAATAAGCAACAATGTAAACATATACTAATTTTTTTTATTATGCAGGCTAACTGAGGAACAGCGAGAATCATATATACAATCTTTATTTGATGAAATTTGTGACGATGACGCTCCCTATGACTTTGACTCAGAAGATGAAGAAGAAATTCAAATCAATGACATTGAAATTGCTGATGACGATGCTGAAGTTTCGCAAAGTGCCGCAGAAGTATTACCTGATTATGCGGACTATGAGGATGATGAAGAAGACGATGAAGAAGAAGAAGTAGAAGAAAATAATGAATTACCTGCTAGTGCCGAAAAATTTGTTGCACGTGATGGTACTGAGTGGATGAAAGAACCAAATGTAAGTCGTCAGGTACTCAGACAAAATATTATAAGAGAACGTTCTGGACCAGCTAGATGCACTGAAATGTTGTCAATAGAGCAAACATTCAAATGTTTCATGAACGTTGAAATGGCTGATATAATTATGCGCCACACAAATAAGTTAGCAAAAGAAACTTATAATGCTTACAACAATGCGCATCCAAACACAACTCCTAAGTCATGGACGCCTGTGTCAATAACAGAGCTGTATGCATTTTTTGGCATACTTATTATGACTGGTGCGAACCATAGCAATGGAGAACATGTTCGAGATTTATGGAGCGTCAAAAACTATCCTTTATATCGCGCCACAATGGGAGTCAACCGTTTCTGTTCGATATTGCGGTTCCTAAGATTTGACGATAAAAACACTCGTGCAACACGCTTACTAACTGATAAAGCAGCACCGATCAGTGAGTTGTGGACGATGATGAACAATAATCTTGCTGCACATTACAAGCCCAGCTCATGCTTGACGATTGATGAACAATTATTTCCTTACCGTGGACGCACACGGTTTACGCAGTACATACCGTCAAAACCTGCTAAATATGGTATCAAGGTTTGGTGGATTTGCGATGCCACAAATGCATATCCACTGCATGGACAAATATATACTGGCCAAGCAGAAACTGGTAGGGAAACGAACCAAGGCGAACGAGTGGTGAAGGATTTGTCTGCCAAATACCAAGGAAGTGGCCGAAACATTACAATGGACAATTTGTTTACGACCTTGCCAGTTGCAGAACTGCTTCTCACCTGGAAACTCACGATCGTTGGAACTTTGCGCAAAAACAAATCATATATTCCTCAAGAAATGAAGCAGAACAAAAACAGGACAATTGGTTCAACGACATTTGGCTTCAAAAATAATGTGACAATGTGCTCTTATGTTCCCAAAAAAAATAAAGCAGTAATTTTGCTTTCGACCATGCATAATGATGCTGAAATAGCTGACAGTGGGAAACCTGAAATAATTGAATATTATAATCGTACCAAAGGTGGTGTTGATCGAATGGACCAAATGTTTGCGGAATATCCAACACAAAGACAAACAAAACGATGGCCACTAGCGATGTTCTTCAACATGTTGGACATTACAGCTCTTGCAGCCTACATTGTCTACGATTTGAATAACCCTATGTTGCCTTGGAGAACAAACAACAAGCGTAAGCAGATCCTGCGCAGCTTGGCTGAAGCATTGTGTATGCCCATTATTGAAGCCAGAGCCATAAATCGTCAAGTGACGCGAAATTTTTCGACTAAAATTGCTATTGAAGCATATTTCAACCGACCGGTGGAATCAATGGTGTCAACAGCAGCATCAACATCTGCCGCAGCGCGCACGCCAAAACCTGTGTCCGGATCTTGCTATTTATGTTACGCACAAGAGGAAAAACGCCGTAGAAAAACCAGAAAGCTGTGCGACAAATGTAAGAAGCCAATGTGTCTTGAACATTCGGTCACATCAACAAATTGCTCTATTTGCCATGATTTTCCTTAGATATAAGATGCATTTTTATAATTTTTATAATAAAAGTCAATAATATAATGTGTGAAATGAATATTTTTAATTTTTCAAATAAAAAAATAATATAAAAAATGTTTTTTTTTTATTATTATGAGGATTTTTACTATTGGGGTACAAACGTATCCCGGGTGTGTGTTTACGTATATAATGTGTTTGGAAGGCTGTAGCTCCTGAACTAATGGTCCGATCTGGTTCCAATTTTGAATTTGAACTCAAAACTAAATAATCTTCCTAGATCCGATAGATCCTAGCGGTATAGAGGTATAGCGGTTCAAAAGTTACAACACTTCAAAGTTGAAAGTGGATACATTTGTACCCGGGTGTGTGTTCTAGGGTTAAAATGTATACTTAAATGATCAGAAAGTCGAGCTGAGTCGATTTAGCCATGTCTAGTCCCTCAGTTTAACAGATATGCGACTGAAATTTGGTAAGCGGCTGTATTTTTGTAATGTATTAATCATTTGTTGGAACCGGTGAAATCGGACTACTTTACATATACATACATACATACATAGATCACATCCCACTGATTGTTCAGATATAAAAAAAAAGATTAGGGTTATGTTGCAACCAAAGAGTACTTGAGAAAAAAATAAGCAGCCTCGAAACTTTGGTGTGGAAAATATCCGTTCAAAACCAGGTGATAACGAACGCGACAAAAAAAGAAGTGGTTTTAAGGCACATATACATATATGCGAAAGTCTGCGAATCATGAGAGTTTTTCTTTTCTTTAAAAATTCCTAAACTAAGCTAAATAATGTACCTTTACAATCCTTCCATTTTTTGATAGAAATTATCTCTGGTTAGTTTTTATTAAAAAAAATTATAATAACGTACGCGACATAACGTACACGACAGATTTTTCCCCCATACAATATTTTTACTAGTAACGCATACTAAATTAAATTTGTTCAGTTCTTCTCTCCACCATTTCGCGTTTTCAAAACCTTTTTCCGCCATCTGAATACGAAATTTAAAGTTATAAAGCCGTTTGAATTCATTTGCTTGCATTTTCGGTTTACATTTTCATGGAAACACGCATATATGCGAAAGTCTGCGAATCATGGGAGTTTTTCTTTTCTTTAAAAATTCCTAAACTAAGCTAAATAATGTACCTTTACAATCCTTTCATATTTTAAGAGAAATTATCTCTGGCTAGTTTTATATTAAAAAAAAACAATAACGTACGCGACATAACGTACGCGACAGTTTTTCTCGTACGTAATAAAAAGTATTTATTGAGAACTCTTCTCGTCACCGTTTCATTGTTTTACAACTATTCTAAATAATTTAAATGGAAAATTTGCAATTAACATTGGTTTTGATGTATTTTATTGAAATTTTCGTAATTACAATAACGCATGCGACAAACTTTAAAGGGTAATAAAATATATTTTTACTTCGGTTGGAAAGAAAATTTTACTTAAATTTTGCTTAAGAATTGTAATCTGCATTACCTGCGACTGCCAATATACAAATGACATAGACAAACAATGTTTTTGTATAACGTACGCTAGTAACGTAGATATCGTCTTTGGTTTCATCTTCAAATTGAAAAAATCCGAGCGTTAAACAATTTCTTTTCAGTTGTTTTTATTTTTTCAGTCCTGGTTGACATTTTCATGGAAACACCCATATGTAACTCCTCTATCTATGCATGCAGTGAAGGTACAAATTTTGTTAAGCCCCCAAATAACTAAATTAAAATGCAGTAATCGGTTGAGGTAAATTTTTCTGATATTCATGCAAGGTATGAAGGCTTCGGCATAGCAGAAGACAGCACTGTCCTAACTTGTTCCTCCTTTCCTTTGGCATCTGGGGGCCAATTCTCGTTCGACGATGTCGTTGAAAATTTAATTTGTTCACTCTATCATTTCATTATATCATTTTAAGTGATTCTCGATCATTAAAGGCTTTTCCATTAACATCTAGCAAGTAATTATTTGGCAAATTATTTTGAGTTTAAATCAATGATATTCTTTATCACATGACGATGGTTTTGAGAACAATACACAACTTGTATTGCTCCATAGCAACATCAACAAGATTTACTCATGTCTCGAAAAGAAAATCGGAGGAGAAAATAACTAAAGTAGAGAAGCGAAATCAATAGGAGAGAACCAGTCCGAGCCAGGTGGAGTCGTTCCTCCCCCCTTCGTGCGTTCCAAACGAAGCCATGATTCAATAATTACAGGTTGTATAAATCGTACAAAAACAACATTTACCGTTGGTACGAAATCGTTGTGTCAACAACAGATTATGTATTCATACTCGTATGTATATGTATTAGAGGGCTGCAAAGTTCCCAGCCAAACTGCACTTCTCACATTCAATCGAAAAATAGGAACACATGCTTGCGGTACCCCCAAAAAAAAGTAACAAAAGTAGAGAACATCCCAAATGAGCGTATCTGAACGATGTTACTCGACGGCGCTCTCCTTCACTAAATACGTGTTCCGCTTTGCTCACATACTTAAGTATCAAGCAACCTGAACGTAGCATTTGGAAACTTCACATAGGAAGTTCAAACTGCACATGAAATTTTATGTTCTCTTTATGGATTTGGATTCTACTTATAACACGCAAAGACATTTTTTTTAGAATGTGATCAGGTTTGCATTCGTTCGATTTCCAAAAATGGAGTATGATATTAAAGCGCTTGGCCTGTAGAAGTGTACTAAGGTATAATTTTTTTTTAAGTGTTGCCACCTGTGAAAATTTTTAATTAAAATGATCTAATAAGTTAAATCAGTTATTAAAGTATGGGTATAAGTATAAATTGGCTTGAAAAGGCTCCATTTCTCCATTGCGACATATGTAGGAGTGTTTCCACCCGTTTAAAAAGTCAAATTCAACTATAATTAAGGGAGCTAGGTAAATTCAAACCATACATATTTGTGTATTAAATTATGGGTGTTCGAATACGTGAAGCAGTTTTTTGCGAAGNGGAGTGTTTCCACCCGTTTAAAAAGTCAAATTCAACTATAATTAAGGGAGCTAGGTAAATTCAAACCATACATATTTGTGTATTAAATTATGGGTGTTCGAATACGTGAAGCAGTTTTTTGCGAAGGAGTTAAGATCTGCACAGTTCTTTCGAATTTAAAAAATTAGATGTCAAATTAAGGACTTTGGTTTTATTTTTTGAAGTAAGAACTTTTTTAGAGGTACAGGGTGAGTTGATGCAATAGATATCGATAACCAAACCTGTAAAAATATCGATTACAAAATCGATGACAAATTCGTTAAAAATTTCGATAGCACAACAGATAATGATATTGGTAGAAAAATCGATTAGAAACTCGATAGNAGAACTTTTTTAGAGGTACAGGGTGAGTTGATGCAATAGATATCGATAACCAAACCTGTAAAAATATCGATTACAAAATCGATGACAAATTCGTTAAAAATTTCGATAGCACAACAGATAATGATATTGGTAGAAAAATCGATTAGAAACTCGATAGCAAAATCGATAAATAGTCAATAGCAAAATCGATAAAAATATCGATAACAACCCCGATAAAAATATCAAATCCAGAAAATCTCTATATTGTATTAGCAACGCTATTAAAAATATTACCTCTTGATAAAAGTGCACTGAAATTCCTTTCGTTCGATAGAAGCGTTGCAAAATTTTACGCCACTTAAATATTTTATTCACTTTATTTTCAGACAGATGGCAACCCTATGTAAAAATTTGATTTTTTCCCGAAAGCGGTAAAGCTGACCTTCCAAATTGTGTTTCAATATTTAAATTTGATGTAGTATTAGGGTAGATATGGAGCAATGACTTAAAAATACCTTAAAGAAACTCATATGGATGTATGTACATATATACATGTATATAT
>NW_016164397.1:31255-31708 GCF_001687245.7 Rhagoletis zephyria | reverse complement strand
CCATGCCAACTTTGCAACCAAAACACCTCATGCACACTCGAACATATTTTACTACACTGCCAACATTTTCAGCATTACCGACAATCGACGTCGACAATATAAATTGCGCATACAGAACAGTAATAATGTGCAATAGGAAAAGAGATGACCAGAAGTTCACTTAAATATAAAGCAATATCAATGTGTTTTTTCTATTTATTATATTTTACTTTTTGATGATTAATGTAAGTTATGTTTTTCAACGAATTCTTATTGTTATATTCTTTATGTACATATACTGAAAATAAAATTTCGTAAAAGTGCTACAAAAATCCTTCGTAGTGTTGATTTTTGTACAATGTACGCAACTTTCGTTCATAATACGAACACATTTTTCACAACGAAACAAGATTTTGCGAACCATACGTAAATATAACGAAAGGACTTTCGTAAGGCATTTTTTCAGTACAATTT
>NW_016164397.1:21449-27186 GCF_001687245.7 Rhagoletis zephyria | reverse complement strand
AAAAAAAAAGAATTATTGGAATCGGTACACGCGGTGCAAAGTTATGCAGTGGAATAAATAAAAGGAGTAAAAATACTCCGAAGATTGAAGTCGGTTGAAAATGTCTGAGTTCTTTGTAAATAAAATGCAATTTATGAAACTTTAAAAAGTTTATTTACTTATTTCATACTGTACATAAAACTTGCATAAATGTATTTTAAAGAGCGAATTTTCAGTATTTTCTGATGATATATATTTATAAGTATAATTCCCCCCCAAAAAATATATTCCTGCGTGCGTCCCTGGCGCTTAGTGTTTATTATTTGTAAAAAATATATTTTTACTTTCAAAATGTTTGTAATTTTAAACATTTCATGTGTTTATTTATGTGTAGATTTTAAACAACTCATGTTCAAAATCAAATCTTGAACATCTTGTGCGTATACTTGAACAAATTCTGGTTGAAAAATAACACTTTTCAGTAGTAGTTTTACATGCACTTTTTAGAGTGTGCATAAACGGGACCATTTTTGAATTCATGAAATGAAGAATTCATGAACTCTGTCGCATAAACGTAGTAACAGTTATCTACTACCTCTTCTAAAGCTTTTTTAGGCCTGGCGGATTTTGGATGAAGTGGTTCATTCTTTCCAACCTTCGGGATGAAGCAAACTTCGCTCTTCTCCACGCATCTGGTATATAGCCCAATGCTATGCTGCTTCTAACTATTTTTAATAGCGGTCCAATTACGCATTCTAAGCCCTGCTGTAGCATGCCAGGGAATATGCGATCCGCTCACGGTGACTTCAGTGGTTTGAAGGTGTTCACCGCCCACCTGAGCTGGGGCTCGGATCATATTTTTTTGCCACTAACCAGTTTCCTCTACTTATTTTACGTCAATGCTCGGTCCGATCTGTTTCGGACGAAATACAGTTGTTTTTGGCATTACCTTATAGAGTCTTGTAGCCTCCGTAGTATCTTCTATGCTTTCACAGAAGTTCCTAAAACTTAAACGCTTAGTTTCCCTTATTTCTTTGTTGTACAGAGTTAAGGTGTTTCTGTATTCCGACCACTCCCCGGTTCGTTTTACTCGATTGAAAATTTCCGGACTTTGGTTCTGAGTTTACTTAAGTTGTTGTTCCACCAGGGTACATCCCTGGAGGAACGTACCTTACTTATAGGACAACTGTCTTCATATGCGTCAATGTGTAATTCAATAAAGCGCTCTGTACTAGTTCTATTTCATTCGTGATCTTCTGACCCAGCCCAGGTTGGGCTACGTTCAACCTCAGGTTGTGTTTGAAGTTCTCCCAGTCTGTCTTCCTGGGATTCCTGAAAACTCTATGTATAGGAGGGGTTAATTGGATACTCTCCACCCTTTCACCAGCGCTTTCGTTTGGTTATTTCCTATGGTTATATCAAGGACCGCTTCCGTCGCGCGGGTCACAAAAGTTGGTATATTCCCAATATTAAAGATTTCTGATTTATTTCGAAGGATAGATTCAAGAAGGTACTCACTCCTTTCGTTGGTGTCACTGCTCCCCCATGCCTCGCTATGCGCATTTGCATCATACCCGAGTATCAGGGGTAGCCTCCTAGTTTCGCAGTCTTTCACCAGTTTATTGACAAGCTCTGGTGGGGCGTACGTGTCATCTCCTGGGAAGTAGCCCGAAGCAGCTACGATGTCCTGGATAGTCCCGTTGATGTTGACTGGGACTTGGACCGCTACTAGATCCCTCGACAGGAAATCTGAAAGACATATATGTTTCAAGCTATTAGTTATTAACAAGCACGCCCTAGGATTTGTGCACCTAGTATCCCAAATTACCTGCCTGTTTTCTACTGACAAGCCTCCTATTTGGCTCCTGACGACCCTGGGCTCTTGTACCAGCACTATTCCCAGTGTAAACCTGAGGGCTGCCCTAGCGATAACCGCAGACGCGGCCCTCGCATGATGTAGGCTTATTTGTGCAACCTTAGTGCTGGTCATCGTCGCAGCTGATGGCGTTCTTCATCTTCGTCCGTTGTCAGGTGGCTCTCTCCGAGTCGTCATCAGCACAAATAGTCAGTAGCCCGAGTTCAAAGTCGTCAATACCCTCCATCTCATGAGGCAGAAGACTGACTTCCTCTACTACCGCGCTTCGGGCTGCTTCCACAGCTACCATCTCAGCCACCTTCTTCGGTATTTCAGGAATACCCGGTGGAGTTTCTGGCTTGACTGTCTTCGCCTTCGTCGGTTCCTTGCCCTTGTGCACATGCACTGGAACACTACCTAACGTGTATCGTAGGAAGCAGTTTTCTTTTTGATATCTTCCAATCTTCGGGTCGTCTATCCCGATCGTTAGCAGTTTGCCGGTCTTCTCATCATTGCTCCTATAAATCTTCCATAGGTGGGTATGCATTCCCTTATTTTGAGCTATATAGGGGTTCAAAAGTTTCTGCGTGTCCTCTCCTGCAGCTTTTGGTAGGTACGTAGTGATTACGTGCACCCTGGGTATGTTGTCCCCATCGCACGTTGTCAGTTCCGCACCCTATCAATAGAGCAGTTTTGGGACAATTTCGCGCAGCTCGGCTCGGCATTCGGCTGATTCTGCATCCAAGCAGTCGACCAGTATAAGGTCTGGCCGAAAGTGGATGTCGTCGAATTTGAGTATTGACCTTCAACCCTTACCCATCTACTCCACAATGGCGTCCTCAATCTTTCCCTGATCCTCACGAGTGAGTGTACTATCAGGGAAAGCCTTCGGCAGAACTGCAAGTCTAATGCGCTTAGTGGCGCTAGACTTTCCTTCCGTTGCATAGTGCCTGCTTCTGTCTGTTGACTTGGTCCAAAATTCTGAAACTGCCAAAAGAATGAGAATGAAGAATACTTTTTAAAAAGCTTTAGAAANACTTTCCTTCCGTTGCGTAGTGCCTGCTTCTGTCTGTTGACTTGGTCCAAAATTCTGAAACTGCCAAAAGAATGAGAATGAAGNGTGTATCGTAGGAAGCAGTTTTCTTTTTGATATCTTCCAACGACCGGTCGTCTATCCCGATCGTTAGCAGTTTGCCGGTCTTCTCATCATTGCTCCTATAAATCTTCCATAGGTGGGTATGCATTCCCTTATTTTGAGCTATATAGGGGTTCAAAAGTTTCTGCGTGTCCTCTCCTGCAGCTTTTGGTAGGTACGTAGTGATTACGTGCACCCTGGGTATGTTGTCCCCATCGCACGTTGTCAGTTCCGCACCCTATCAATAGAGCAGTTTTGGGACAATTTCGCGCAGCTCGGCTCGGCATTCGGCTGATTCTGCATCCAAGCAGTCGACCAGTATAAGGTCTGGCCGAAAGTGGATGTCGTCGAATTTGAGTATTGACCTTCAACCCTTACCCATCTACTCCACAATGGCGTCCTCAATCTTTCCCTGATCCTCACGAGTGAGTGTACTATCAGGGAAAGCCTTCGGCAGAACTGCAAGTCTAATGCGCTTAGTGGCGCTAGACTTTCCTTCCGTTGCATAGTGCCTGCTTCTGTCTGTTGACTTGGTCCAAAATTCTGAAACTGCCAAAAGAATGAGAATGAAGAATACTTTTTAAAAAGCTTTAGAAAAACCTGACACATCTACACCCCGCGACAAAAGATAGCACAGCAATATTTTTACCAGTTTGACTACGTTTCTTTTGCTTTTTTAAGGTTCATTATTTTTATATAAAAGTATAGCTGTCTCGAAGAGAACCTCGGCCAAACACTAACATGTGTGTAAGCACCAATCTATTATTATTATTATTATAGCTCTCTATCTAACAACTACATCTAAATTTCAAACATTGTACAAAATTTATATAAATTCAACAAACTTTTCATCCCAATTCCATGCATTTTAAATTCTGCAATAATTTTTGGTATGTAGTTTTATAGCTTTTTAAATTAAGTATAGTAGTATACTAAAGTGCAAGTTTTAAGTTGATAAAAACTCGCGTTGATTTTTGATAATTTTTTTCTACTGACGGTATCACGCATTTCTTTCCATACAAAGTAATTTTTTATATGTGCATAACACCGTCAGCAAAAAAATTATCAAAAATCAACGCGATTTTTTAGAAACTGAAAACTTGCACTTTATTATACTACTATACTTAATNGTATCACGCATTTCTTTCCATACAAAGTAATTTTTTATATGTGCATAACACCGTCAGCAAAAAAATTATCAAAAATCAACGCGATTTTTTAGAAACTGAAAACTTGCACTTTATTATACTACTATACTTAATTTAAAAAGCTATAAAACTGCATACCAAAAATTATTCTAGAAATTATAATGTTTGGAATTGGGATCAATAGTTTTTGGAATTTTTAGATTTTTTGCACAAAGTCTGAAATTTAGACTTATATGGTATTTGTTAGATAAAGAGCTATACTTTTATATAAAAATAATGAACCTTAAAAAAGCAAAGCAATCTTTTGTGACGGGGTGTACATCTGGTTTGGCTTTTAAGCGCTATTTAAACAACGATCTCGCCATTATGCTAGATTCTTCAAGTGAAGATGAAAGTCAGGCGGATACATCAGACATCTTCAGCCCCCATGCAATTCTCATTAATTTTTATTAAATATAATAGGGGTATTCACGATCCGGTACATACGGTGCATAGATAGCATAAATAGCATGATTGGTTAATTTCGTTGTTGTTTCATGTGTTCAAACAACAACAAAATTTCATGTGTTCAAACAACAACAAAATTAGCCAATCATGCTATCTATGCACCATGCTACGCAGTACGCACCGGATCGTGAATACCCTTAATGTTCCAATTTTTAAATTCAAGTATTAAATAAAATAAGCATTATTAAAAATAAACTTCATTTACTTACCTAATTGTTTCTTAAAACCACCGAACTCGAAAAAAAGGGGCAATCAAAAGGCGACATTTTTTGGTAGAAACCAAATCAACATAAGACAAAGGACGGGAATCCTTTCTGTCAAAGGATATCCAGATTATTTGGGGAGTCATGTTTGTCGTACTTTTGTCTAAGACATGATCGTAAATGCTTTCTGTTTGATGAAAATGCTCGAAAATAAATTTTTAATTAATTCTGGGAGATATCGTCGGACCAGAAGAAGCAATGCGTTTGTGGTCTCAATAATTTTATTCCAAGGAAGCGACAGACATCTAATATTTATATAAATGTTATATACTATCCCTTTATTTTTACTTGTTTTGTTCATAACTCAAAGTAACTACTAACTTGCTTTGATATGGAAACAAAATATATTGGATTTAACATGAATTCATAAAGCCCTAACATTTATTTCATAACTTTGTATTCACAAAGGCCCTAACTGAGAGAAATTCTGAACTTAAAACTTAACATTTTTTTATCTAGATTTGCATTTTGGAAATAGAAGAAAATAGTGTTATCGCTTTTTTCCAAAACGGTAGTAGAAAGGTACTAAAAAAATACGCAATGTATAAAATTAGAAGTAAAACGTGTATTATTAATTATATGTGAATTTGCAATATATTTGGTGTTTTAATGGAAATACTAATCAAAACGTAAAAATATGCATTTTTAATTTAAGTTATTCGCCATTTTTTTAATAATAATAATAATAATAATATCCCAACGGTTTTTACCCTCCATTCCCGCCCATCCGCACGAGGGGCGCAGTCCGCATGACGTACGGAACCAATATTTTAAATTTTTGTGCCGAGTCACGATAGGCAGGAGTTTGTTAAGTGTCGAGATCTAAAACTGTTCAGCTACAGAACTAAAT
>NW_016164397.1:10174-21131 GCF_001687245.7 Rhagoletis zephyria | reverse complement strand
ATCTCAGTTAACTACAAAGGAATAACAACAACAATGATTACAACAAATGACTCGGCAGGATTAGATGTAAGCTAGTGAAATTTAATTAAATTTAATAAAAACCACAAAAATCACAAAACTTTCACTTAGCTTCGGTTATTATCACACTAGATGCTCGTAGGCACTTTTTATAGCAACTTTTACTCAAAATTAGCACAATGAACTTTGCAAAATACAAAGACCAATCAAGGCACAAATAAGTAGAACTTCACAGCTTGACGTTTGCGTATCATGGAACAAATCTATAGTACCGACCGTTCAGCTATGCAAATGCAGATCGATATAACTTTTTACGCTCATTTCAACCCTGCCAAAATTATTTGGCGCAAGTAAAAATTTGAGACCGTCTAGAAAGCTAAAGTTAATTTTTTTGATTTTTAAATATTAATATGATTAATTATGAATTACGTAACCGATGAAAGAATGAATGATATTAAAGATAATTAATTTACCTTTCAGCTGATTAACATCATTTATATGTATGCTATTTATATTTTTAAACCGAAACCACTAAAAAACGAACCAACTTTATTTTTTCACAAAAAAAAAACTGAATAATTAATGGTAAAGAAATGTATAGTATTTAGAAAGTACAAGTTATTATCTTTAATTCAATATACATATTTTTCATGATCTGCTTTTGGGGTTCAAGAATTTAGTGATAATAAAAAACATAAATAAAGGAAGCAAATAAACATCTTATATTTTATTTATTTTTTACCTGCGCCATATGAATTTGGTATCGTTGAAATCAGGGTAAAAAGTTCTATCAATCGGCATTTTGAGTTATTTTATAGCTAAACGGTCGCTATTCTAGACTTGTTCCAGAAAATTACGCAAGCGAAGGTGATGCCAACGAATATTTAGTATGAAGAATTTTTGGTTTTACTACTAACATAATTAGAAACTGTAGAGTGAGCAGCATTCTGCATAAGTAAAGGAGCCGATTTCATGTGTGGTAGCGAGAAGACTTTTTTATTACAAAACCTTTCTATTATTGAATCATGGTTAGGTATTGATATTTAAATTCATTCCATCAATAATTTCAATTAGCATTTTATTATTTTCATTATACATATAACGTCTTGGTCTCTCCTGATAAAAAAATTTTGTTAGTTAGGGCCTTTCTACATTTCATCAACGATATATACATATGACGGCACTCCATTAGAAATACCATTGATACTTATTTCGTTGCAAGTTGGTGTTGTGGCAGGAGCGCCGTTAATGTAAACGCCGGTTTCCATAATTTTAATTAATATCCGATCAGATAGTTTTCTCCAGTAAAGCGCAGTGTACAAATGCGCGTCCGACTTCCACAAGTCTTTTCACCATAATGCCCTACGCAGTTCAAAATGCGCTTCATCCTTCTTGTATTAGTGTATTCACCAGACACAACTCGGTGCATATACTTTCGTCTCTTTCTCACATTTTCAATACTAATGGTTTTTGTCGTGACGCGCATAAGCACACTCGGTAAAGCGAAATGCTTTTACCTCGCTAACACACCCGAAGAACATAATGGAAAGGAACACGAAAACAGCTTACTTCGATTACAATGAAATTTATTGAACAAAGTATTTTGTACACAGTAGTTTGAACACACAGTAGTTTGTCAAGTAACATGAGATGCATATACATTTATACACAGTAGTTTGTCAAGTAATATGAGATGCATATACATTTATACACAATAGTTTGTCATATAGTGAAAATGCATATACAGGGTCATTCATCATTTCAAAATGAGATTAAAATTAACAAAATTATTGGTTTACATCGACACGGCCTTCCTGACTATCACACGTCCTCGGGTGTAATACTACAACAACAAAACAATATTTTACATATGTAAATGAAAAAGTTTATAAAACAAAACTTAAAAATAATAGTTTCATATGGTAGCTTTCAGTGACAGAGCGTTATTATTAGGAGTAAACTTTTTGAAATCAGGTCTTAATGAAATAGCTGACATAACACGTTTTATTTATTTATTTATTTTATTATTTTATTTTATTTTATTATTATTATTATTTTTTTTTTAACGTCTTTTTTTTCAACGTCTTTATCGTCAATAACGCCTCTTTCAACGTTTTCATCACCAATATCGTCTCTTTCAACGTTTTCATCACCAATAACGTCTCTTTCAACGTTTTCATCACCAGTAACGTCTCTTTCAACGTCTTCATCTCTAACAGGCTCAATTGAACTTTCAACATCGCTCATGTTTAAGTCATTAGCAATTTTTTCCTCCGGAAGCTTACGCAAGTGTTCATGTGAGTATTTGTATGTCCTTTTGCTACTCAAAGATTTCAATATGTATCTGTCTCCATCCAAAACCTCATTCACCAAAAACGGACCACGGAACTTAGGATCTAATTTTGTCTGATGTCGCTCTTCATTTTTAAGTAGTACATAATCGCCAACTTTATGTCTAACAATTTTCGCTTTACCTTTATAAAATCTTTTCTTGTCATAACAAGCATTTTCCTGTATATTTTTAGTTGCTTGAGTTCTTAATAAATCAACATCGACTCTGTTTTCTTCTAAATTAATTGGAATTAAACCGAACGGCCGTGCCTCTTTACCTATTAGTAACTCTAATGGACTAGCCTTTGTAACCCGATTGACCGTGGAATTGAGTGCCAGTTGAATTTCGCCCAGTGCATCTTGCCAAGAGCATTGGCTTGTTTCAACTGCTGTTAACAGATTTTTCAACGTACTCATTACTCTCTCTACCTGTCCATTAGCACGACTAGCACCTGTAGCAATCAGATGTAAATTAATATTTTGTGAGGAACAAAAATCTCGGAACCCTTTGCTAGCGAAACACCTACCCTGGTCAGCAATTACACGAGTAGGCACACCAAATTGTGAAATTGATGACTTGAGGGACCTAATACAGTTTTCTCTGTCAATATTTATAGTATGATATAAATAAACAAATTTAGTAAATGCATCAATTTGCACGATAATATATTCCTTAAGGTCATTCTTACCGCTCAATTTGCCAGTAATATCGATGTGAACGGTATGCCATGGAATGCTAGCTTTAGGAATTGGGTGCAGTTCTGCTTGTATTTTGCCTGTATGTGATTTAGATAGCTTGCAGGTTATACAATTTTCAACAAATTTTCTAACGTACTTAGACATTTTATCGAACCAGTAATATTCATAAACCTTGTCAAGTGTCTTCTCTGAACCCAAATACATAATTGACTCATGCACATGATTAATTACGGACCACCTGAAAAGTCTAGGAACAACTGGTAAACATTTCGTTTTGCCATTTCTTTGTATTTTTCTATACAATGTGCCCGCACGCAGTTCATATGTATTCGCCACATCTCTGTTAAGTTCTTTATTTCTTAACTTGCAAACAATAGAAGCTACTTCTGGATCCCGTTGTTGCTCTGCAAGGAGCCAATCTTCCGAAATTTCTGCAAGATTGACATGCTTCTCTGGAATTCTCGTAACTGGCGGATTATCAGAGGGCAATGGGTTACGAGAAAAGAAGTCTGCGTGAGCCATCCGTTTACCTTCTGCATACTCAACTACAAAATCAAAGGATTGCAGATAGGCCCACCAACGATGGACCCTCGGTGTTAAATCGTTTTTGGTACGCGATGCTTTGATAGAATTACAATCCGTGACTACAACAAATTGGTGCCCTTGCAGATAGTGTCGAAAATGTTTAATCGAGTTAACGACGGCCAAAGTCTCTAGCTCATATGAATGATATCTAGATTCCGCAGGAGACTTCTCCTTCTTCTTTTACTATAATATTCGATAACATGTGGCTTATTGTTAATTTTATGTAACAGAATAGCACCATAGCCATCGGCACTAGCGTCTGTATGCAATTCGATTGGATATTGCGGATCAAAAATGATTAAAACTGGCTTATTTGTCAATATAGAAATTATCTGCTGTCGTATCTGTTCATGCTCTGACTTCCAAATAAAATTGTTTTTATTAGAGACAAGAAAGTACAGTGATTTCATTATTTGTGAAAATTTTGCTACAAATTGGCGGAAATACGAAGCCAACCCTATAAATTGTCTTAACTGGTGAACAGATTGAGGTGGTGGTAGAGCTGTTAATGCTTGAATTTTACGTGGGTTGGGTCGAATCACTCCGGCTTTAATTTCATATCCTAGATATTCAACACTCGATTTTAGAAAAGAACATTTAGTAATATTAAACGAAAACCCAGCCTTTGTCAAAACATTCAACACCACCTCTAATCTTTCAAACGCTTCCTCTTTTGTTGAGGAAATAATCATAATGTCATCCATATACACTATGACATACGAGTATGCAAGGTCCCCTAATGCTTTCATCACAGCTCGTTGGAAAACCGATGGAGCATTCTTGAGTCCAAAGGGCATAGTTAAAAATTCATACTGCCCCTCTGGCGTGACAAAAGCAGTGAGTTCAATTGATTTTGGGTGAACAGGGATTTGATGAAATCCGCTCGCCATATCCAAACAAGAAAAATAATTTGCTCCCCGCAACCTGGCAATTTGGTCAGATATAAGTGGTAATGGATACTTATCGGAAATTGTGTTCGAATTCAATTCGCGGTAGTCAACACAAAGGCGATCAGCCCCGTTTTTCTTCTTTACGAGTAGCATAGGACTAGCAAACGGAGAACAACTAGGGCGAATTATATTGTATTTTATCAACTCCGCTATTTTATTTCTAACAATCTCTTTTTCTTCCGAACTAAGCCTATAGGGACGCCTTTGCACAGTTTTACTTTGATCAATTAACCGTATCTCTAATTGACCAGTGGTGACACGAGTTTGCGGAATACCTTCTATGAAGAATTGGGAATACTCACTCATCAATGACATTAACTGAGATTTATCATTTTCTGATAGGTCGGTATCAAGAGT
The DNA here is from genome assembly GCF_001687245.7 of Rhagoletis zephyria. Classification (NCBI taxonomy): domain Eukaryota; kingdom Metazoa; phylum Arthropoda; class Insecta; order Diptera; family Tephritidae; genus Rhagoletis; species Rhagoletis zephyria. The sequence goes on along the minus strand of NW_016164397.1, from coordinate 16,191 downwards.
AAATGAGCTGTTAGTACATGTATTTGCTATCTTTTCTTTAAAAATTTGAAATTTATTAGCGGTAATAATAATACCGAAGTTCTGGTTCAGAATTTCACGGCCAATCATAACATCGTGCTTTAAATATTTATCTAGTACTACATGGAATAAAACTTTGAGGGAATAATCACCGATTTTAACATTCGATAGGATTTGAAAATTACTACATATAGATGTATTTCCGATACCTTTTAAAAAATACAGTATTATTTATACGTTTTCCCGAAAATTTCTCCGACACCGTTTCCTTAAGAAGCGAACATTCAGCCCCGGAATCAAAACAGAATTGATATGACTCACCAGATTGACTCAGTACTCCCTTAGGTTCGATTACTTCGCATGCGTCCACTCTCTTTTCCAAACCGGATTTATTATTGCTTGAATACTGATTGCTGCTTTTGTTACACTTTGATGCAATATGGCCAGCTTCTCCACACTTGAAGCAAATAAGTGATGATCGACCTTTTTCTGCTGTCAAGCTGCCCGAAAATTGACCTGATTTCATTGATGATTTGCCTTTATCTTTTTGCAACCGGCAATCGGCGATTTTATGGCCCACTTTTCCGCAGAAATGGCATTTTAGGTAAGGCGATGGTTTATGTTTCTTTGACTCTGGCTGATTTTCAAAAGCAAACTTTCTTTTGCCAAACGCAAAGGCTCTGAGTTCTTGCTGGAGTTCATTTCGGGTCTTTATGCTCGTTTTAAATAACAAACGTTGCAAACTGTTGTCAAAACGAGCAGAATATGCAAGAACCACTGCGATAGCTATTTCCTCAATAGTTAGTGATTTCCATTTATGAATAAGTGAGGTTACTAGTCGACTTGCATACACTGAGATGCACTAATTATCATTTGGGTGACCATTGAATAGATCAATCATAGTAGCTGCTGGTGTCTCAATACCTCCAAATCGCTGCACAAACAACTCTCTAAATTGTTGCCAAGTAATTCCCGCATAGCATATTTGAGACAACCATTGCGATGCACACCCCTCCATTGACTTACTGAGGGCTATAATAAGTGTACTGCCTTCTAAAGGATTGTCTGCCATTATTACGTCCACAGTTGAGCACCAGGAAATCGCATCTACACCCAAAACGTCAGGGTTAAATTTTGGTAGTGTAATACTTCCGCCCTGTCTGGTGGATTTTGGTGGTGACTGTACCGCTTTGAATAGTTCAATAAATTGTCGATTTTGCTGTTCCAATATTTGGCGCAACTGCTCATTTGCATCCAATGAAGATGGGGGAGTCCATCCCACTTCTGATGACGGCACTCCATTAGAAATACCATTGATACTTATTTCGTTGCAAGTTGGTGTTGTGGCAGGAGCGCCGTTAATGTAAACGCCGGTTTCCATAATTTTAATTAATATCCGATCAGATAGTTTTCTCCAGTAAAGCGCAGTGTACAAATGCGCGTCCGACTTCCACAAGTCTTTTCACCATAATGCCCTACGCAGTTCAAAATGCGCTTCATCCTTCTTGTATTAGTGTATTCACCAGACACAACTCGGTGCATATACTTTCGTCTCTTTCTCACATTTTCAATACTAATGGTTTTTGTCGTGACGCGCATAAGCACACTCGGTAAAGCGAAATGCTTTTACCTCGCTCACACACCCGAAGAACATAATGAAAAGGAACACGAAAACAGCTTACTTCGATTATAATGAAATTTATTGAACACAGTATTTTGTACACAGTAGTTTGAACACACAGTAGTTTGTCAAGTAACATGAGATGCATATACATTTATACACAGTAGTTTGTCAAGTAATATGAGATGCATATACATTTATACACAATAGTTTGTGATATAGTGAAAATGCATATACAGGGTCATTCTTCATTTCAAAATGAGATTAAAATTAACAAAATTATAAAAATATGTATTTACCAGCTACTCGCCCAGTCGGAAATGGTCATTCATAGACATGTACCCAGGAGTGTGTCGGGCTTAGGTACAATTCATTCCATAATCAGTGGCGGATCTAGATTTTTTCAAACAGCGTCATTTTCGGGGTTTCCATATTAGCGATTTTAAAATAGTATTTTATAAACCATGTTCACATTATCGTAATTTACATAATGCTGAAATCAAGTAATTTTGCCATGTAAAATTTGTAAAAAAATGCGAAGTTTGCGAAAATTCAACCAATTTCAATAATTTTCTATCAAAATTCTAATTTTTTAATCAGATTTTTTAGAAAAATTTTGGACATGCATTTTTATAGCCGTCTCAATTTTGCACCTTACTATACTGAAATTAATTTAAAACACTCGTATTTTATATGAAAGAAAACACGCAACTTCGAACTTGCACTTTACTATACTGAAATTAAATTGGCTATAAAAATGCATGCCCAAAATTTTTATAAAAAATCTGATTAAAAAAATTAGAATTTTGATAGAAAATTATTGAAATTGGTTGAATTTTCGCAAACTTCGCATTTTTTTTTTAAATTTTACAAGGCGAAATTACTTGATTTCAGCATTATGTAAATTGCGATAATATGAACATGCTTTATAAAATACTATTTTAAAATCGCTAATATGGAAACCCCGAAAATGACGCTGTTTGAAAAAATCTAGATCCGCCACTGATTATGGAATGAATTGTACCTAAGCCCGACACACTCCTGGGTACATGTCTATGAATGACCATTTCCGACTGGGCGAGTAGCTGGTAAATACATATTTTTATAATTTTGTTAATTTTAATCTCATTTTGAAATGAAGAATGACCCNGACACACTCTTGGGTACATGTCTATGAATGACCATTTCCGACTGGGCGAGTAGCTGGTACATACATATATTTATATGTATGTATATATCGTTGATGAAATGTAGAAAGGCCCTAACTAACAAAATTTTTTTATCAGGAGAGACCAAGACGTTATATGTATAATGAAAATAATAAAATGCTAATTGAAATTATTGATGGAATGAATTTAAATATCAATACCTAACCATGATTCAATAATAGAAAGGTTTTGTAATAAAAAAGTCTTCTCGCTACCTCACATGAAATTGGCTCCTTTACTTATGCAGAATGTTGCTCACTCTACAGTTTCTAATTATGTTAGTAGTAAAACCAAAAATTCTTCATACTAAATATTCGTTGGCATCACCTTCGCTTGCGTAATTTTCTGGAACAAGTCTAGAATAGCGACCGTTTAGCTATAAAATAACTCAAAATGCCGATTGATAGAACTTTTTACCCTGATTTCAACGATACCAAATTCATTTGGCGCAGGTAAAAAATAAATAAAATATAAGATGTTTATTTGCTTCCTTTATTTATGTTTTTTATTATCACTATATTCTTGAAACCCAAAAGTAGATCATGAAAAATATGTATATTGAATTAAAGATAAAAACTTGTACCTTCTAAATACTATACATTTCTTTACCATTAATTATTCAGTTTTTTTTTCAAAAAAGGTTATTTTATGAAAAAAAAGTTGGTTCGTTTTTTAGTGGTTTCGGTTTAAAAATATAAATAGCATACATATAAATGATGTTAATCAACTGAAAGGTAAATTAATTATGTTTAAGATCATTCATTTTTTTCGGTTACGTAATTCATAAGGTATTAATATTTAAAAATCATAAAAATTAACTTTAGCTTTCTATACCGTCTGAAATTTTTACTTGCGCCAAATAATTTTGGCACGGTTGAAATGAGCGTAAAAAGTTATATTGATCTGCATTTGCATAGCTGAACGGTCGGTACTATAGATTTGTTCCAGAAAATGGCGAATAACTTAAATTAAAAATGCATATTTTACGTTTTGATTAGTATCTATATATTAATGCGCTAACATAAATTTTGTCTCCGTTCGTTTGGCGATTCTACCGAACCGATTTCAAAACCAAGAACACCATTGGAAAGGCATTTTTCCGTAGTTGAGCAGAGTTTTTATGGTTTCACAATTGGCTGAAAATTACGGCCAAAACCGTCGTTTAAACATTTTCGAATTGTGTATAGATGTTGCTGCAACATGTTCAATTTGACATGTTTCGCCTGTTGTTTCACTACACATTTGAAATTAAGCTTTGAAATAATGATAAATATGAAGATGAAGAAATAAAAAAGAAGGCAAAAGTGAAGATAAAGACGAAAATGGAGACAATGACAGATACATAAGAATTAGGGTAACTGAAAGGGTAAGAACATTTCTTGAATTTATGAAATGAAACTTCTTTAGCGGCAGTTGGTTGGGAGTAAATCGTCAAATTCGAGGGGAATAATGCACATGGAAATGGTTCTCAACGGTTTACCGGTTTGAGAATAAAAACAAAAACAAAGATGCCAAGAGGTACAGGCAAAAACGAAGATCAAAGTAAATTTAAACACTTTAAGGTAAAGGTGAAGAGGAATATGCAAAAATAAAGATAAATATGAAGAAAAGGATGAGGATGAAGATCGATATTGTTATCGATATAAGACTCGATATTCTTATCGATATAATGATCGATATTGCTATCGATAAAATAATCGATATTGTTATCGATGCTGTTATTAATTAAATAACCGCTATTGAGTCGATATAATAATCAATAAAATAATCGATATTGTTATCGATACAATAATGGATATTGTTATCGGTATAACAATCGATTAAATAATTGATTTTGTTATCGATTTAGTCATTTATATTGTTAACGATATGTACAATAATCGATACTGACGATTGTTATATTTATCGCTGAATTAATCGATTTTATAATCATTGTATTTTTCTATATGTGTATGGATATTGTTATCGGTATTTTTATTGAAACAGTTATCGACAGGGTTACCGATTTAATAATCGGAACATGGAATGTGATCACATTACATGACATCACATCACATAATATCACATGATATGATGAGACATCACAATATATTACATCACATAATATGATATCACATCACACGATATCACGTGACATGATATCATATGATATGACATCACATTATATGGCATGACATCACATGATATGACATCGTATGACATGATATGGCATTACATGACGTGGCATCACATGATATGACATCATATGGTATGACATCATATGACATGACATCAGAGGATATGACAACACATGACATGACATCCTATCACATCATATAAAATCACGTCACATCTTATCACGTCATCGCACCTCATCTCATTCTACGCTAACGAAATGCCATACAAATCTATTCCTCCCTACTGCTCCTATGTTTCTCAACCAATTTGAATGATTCTTCTTTTGTTCGAAAGGTATTTCAAAGGGGAGGTGCGCATTTTGTTTAATTTTTCAGTAGGTGGAGTAGGAGAGGAGTTATTCCGAAAAACTTCATTTATGGTCCGATTTTCTTCAAATTCAAAATACATATTACTAACATAGGTGGCCCCAGAGCCGAGTTATTCCAATTTCCGTATATGCTTGTGAGTGCCTGCTTTGGTTTCACCATCTACTATCTATATATTAATATGCTAACGAAATCCCATACAAATCTATTCCTCCCTACTGCTCCTATGTTTCTCAACCAATTTGAATGATTCTTCTTTTGTTCGAAAGGTATTGCAAATGGGAGGTGAGCATTTTAATACTTTTTTTTCAGTAGGTTGAGTTATTCCGAAAAACTTCATTTATGGTCCGATTTGCACATCAATAGAAATACACCTGCAAAAAATGGGTCCGATATGTGGCTCCAGAGCCGAGTTATTCCAATTTCCGTATATGCCTGTGAATGCCTGCTTCGGTTTCACCATCTACTATCTATATATTAATACGCTAACGAAATCCCATACAAATCTATTCCTCCCTACTGCTCCTATGTTTCTCAACCAATTTAAATGATTCGTCTTTTGTTCGAAAGGTATTTCAAAGAGGAGGTGCGCATTTTGTTTGTTTTTTCAGTAGGTGGAGTTCTTCCGAAAAACTTCATTTATGGTAAAAATTAAGTTGGTAGAGGTTAATTTTGGTAATATTGAAT
>NW_016164397.1:0-9867 GCF_001687245.7 Rhagoletis zephyria | reverse complement strand
TTGTATTTTTCTATATGTGTATGGATATTGTTATCGGTATTTTTATTGAAACAGTTATCGACAGGGTTACCGATTTAATAATCGGAACATGGAATGTGATCACATTACATGACATCACATCACATAATATCACATGATATGATGAGACATCACAATATATTACATCACATAATATGATATCACATCACACGATATCACGTGACATGACATCATATGATATGACATCACATTATATGGCATGACATCACATGATTTGACATCGTATGACATATCCAAAGACCTTCTCAGATAAGAAAAATTTAGTTACGTTTTAGCAGAAGATTTTCCGGTTAGTTAATTTGTACCGTATAAGTTTTGCTACGTGTTAAGATAGAAAACCTCTCCAAGGCTTCTAAAACTAGAAAAACTGTCGAATTTCGACAGTAACTGGCACTCTAGTTTCCATTAAAACACCAAATATATTGCAAATTCACATATAACACTATGCGACAGTCAAAATCGGGATGGGATGAAACCAACGGGAAATGTTATATCGGTCAAAAACAAGTTATACGTGTCCCGGCGTTTCGCTGGGTCACGTCTAGGAATCGAGATATATATATAACTATCATATAGGGGAAATTGTCACCTTTGGTGGTCTTTTTTTGACATAACTCGAGAACCACTAGTCCGATTTTGCTCAAACAAATTTAAAAAAATTAAAAATTACAATTCCTTTAATCTGTTCATATAACGTTTTTCTATATAATCACGTATAACTTCTTTTTTACCGATATAACTTTCCCCGGTAGTTTGAACCCTTCCCGATCACTGACCCCTACCGTTTGTCTCACAGTGTAATTAATAATACACGTTTTACTTATAATTTTATACTTTGCGTATTTTTTTTAGTACCTTTCTACTACCGTTTTGGAAAAATGCGATAACACTATTTTCTTCTACTTCCAAAATGCAAATCTAGATAAAAAAATTTTAAGTTTTAAGTTCAGAATTTATGTCAGTTAGGGCCTTTGTGAATACGAAGTTATGAAATAAATGTTAAGGCTTTATGAATTCATGTTAAATCTAATATATTTTGTTTCCATATCAAAGCAAGTTAGTAGTTACTTTGAGTTATGAACAAAACAAGTAAAAAGAAAGGGATAGTATATAATATTTATATAAATATTAAATGTCTGTCGCTTCCTTGGAATAAAATTATTGAGACCACAAACGCATTGCTTCTTCTGGTCCCACGATATATCCCAGAATTAATTAAAAATTTATTTTCGAGCATTTTAATCAAACAGAAAGCATTTACGATCAATCCTTAGATAAAAGTACGACGAACATGATTCCCCTAACAATCTGGATATCCTTTGACAGAAAGCATTCCCGTCCTTTGTCTTATGTTGATTTTGTTTCCACCAAAAAATTTCGCCTTTTGATTGCCTCTTTTTCTTTTCGTGTTCGTTGTTTTTAAGAAACAATTAGGTAAGTAAATGAAGTTTATTTTTAATAATGTTTATTTTATTTAATACTTGAATTTAAAAATTGGAACATTATATTTAATAAAAAGTAATGAGAATTGCATGGGGGCTGAAAATGTCTGATGTATCCGCCTGACTTTCATCTTCACTTGAAGAATCTAGCATAATGGCGAGATCGTGGTTTAAATAGCGCTTAAAAGCCAAACCAGATGTACACCCCGCCACAAAAGATTGCTTTGCTTTTTTAAAGTTCATTTTTTTTTATATAAAAGTATAGCTCTTTATCTAACAAATACCATATAGATCTAAATTTCAGACTTTGTACAAAAATCTAGGAATTCCACAAACTATTGATCCCAATTCCAAGCATTACAATTTCTAGAATAATTTTTGGTATGCAGTTTTATAGCTTTTTAAATTGTAGTATAATAAAGTGCAAGTTTTAAGTTTCTAAAAAATCGCGTTGATTTTTGATAATTTTTTTGCTGACGGTGTTAGACACTCTTTTCCATATAAAAGTTACTTTGTATGGAAGGAAATGCGTGCATTTTATTATTTCCATTATACATATAACGTCTTGGTCTCTCCTGAAAAAAAATTTTGTTAGTTAGGGCCTTTCTGCATTTCATCAACGATATATACATACATATAAATATATGTATGTACTAGGTACTCGCCCAGTCGGAAATGGTCATTCATAGTCATGTACCCAGGAATGTGTCGGGCTTAGATACAATTCATTCCATAATCAGTGGCGGATCTAGATTTTTTCAAACAGCGTCTTTTTGGGGTTTCCCTATTAGCGATTTTAAAATAGTATTTTATAAAGCATGTTCACATTATCGTAATTTACATAATGCTGAAATCAAGTAATTTTGCCATGTAAAATTAAAAAAAAAATGCGAAGTTTGCGAATATTCAACCAATTTCAATAATTTTCTATCAAAATTCTAATGTTTTTAATCAGATTTTTTATAAAAATTTTGGGCATGCATTTTTGTAGCCAATTTAATTTCAGTATAGTAAGGTGCAAGTTCGAAGTTGCGCGTGTTCTTCCATATAAAATACGAGTACTTTAGAACATACATAAGTATATTGTATGGATGGAAATGCAAAACGCCTCCAACCAAAAAAATCTCAAAAGTCAGAGCGAATTTTGAGGTACTTTTGAGGTACTACGTTTTTTCTCTTTTTGTACTGAAATTGCATGAGCTATAAATAAAACTTCATACCCAAAAATTTTATATCAGCCTGACAGGGTTGAAAGGGTTGAAAAACATAGTTCTGAAGTAGCGTTACTAGCTTGAAGTGTGGCCACAGTGCAGAAAAGTGTGTGAATCAATGGCAAAGAATATTCGTCGGAGTTACCAAGAACTTAACGTTCTTCGTATAATAAAACCGGCAAAATTCAGATTTATCAACTTTGATAAAATTCTCTTTTCACATATTATTTCTCAAGCTATATAACCGATCTATCAGTTGGAATGATTTTTGACTACGTCATATCGTCACCTGCATGGAAGAACGCCCTACTACAGAATTTGATTGAAGAACGCGCTATTTCAGAATTTTGTTGAAAAACACCCTCAAACACAACTCGATGCACCGCTAGTTTCTTCCTACTATTTTCATCATCAGTAAAAATGCCTTAAAAATATAAGAAAACGAGTGCGTAGAAGTGCGCTCGATACTTAGATGCTGTCGTCGGATCTGAGTACCGAGATTTTTGCTGAATTATATGTCCTCAAATTTCAGTGCCCTCGGTAGATCTTTAGATGGACTATGAAACTAGACATTAACACTATCTACTCAGCTTAGACGAACGTATCGGTCTTTAGCATTTTTTTTTATATTTTTAAGTTATTTATTTAATTTAAATTGATAATAAATCAAAATTTTAGAAACCGAAAATTCTACACAATTCACAATTATTCGTAAATGAGAGCTAATCTGAAAAAGCGGAGGGCATATCCGGACTCGCCGATCCAAATATGCCCAAAATTATGAATGCCGTTTTTGAATTTTTTTGAAATAGGTTGTTTGTGGACCTATGGTATTCGATGGATAAATATGTCACGAAAATGAAGCTAAGATAAATGTAATTAGCACTTTTTTATCATATAAATGCCTAATTATGATTAAGTTCCGTGTTTTCTTTCATTACCTATCAGAAAAACACACCAAGAAATGTTGACCGGTTTTACTATGCAAATACTCCTCTGAGCGTTGGCGAAAAGATTTACATTATTTCTTAAGCAGGCATCAAACGATTTGTACATTTGCACATTCGGCAGTCGCAGTGTGGTCTCAAAATTTGTATCGAGAATGAGTCCGGCTCAATAACAAAATATGAAGGAACACCTCTCTGTAACTGTGTAAATGTACAAATGTACAAATCTGTACAAATGTACAAATCGTGTGATCTCTGTTTTATACATATAATTCATAAATAATCTTGTGAAAACATAAACAAGTTAATAGATTGAAGATTAAAATGAACAAACAAACTTTTTAACAAAACTTGTTCTAAAATTTCTCGTTAGAGGTAATTTATTTAACCTAAATTTTAGTTTTCGCAGTTCGCTGTCTTTGGGATGTTTGCTAGCATGCGCTAGATTTCTTATTAGTTGGCAGCTACAAAACGGAGCACTAAGGGGTGAAATCAAGACTTTTCATGTATATATTCTGAAGGCCATGCATTGCGAAATTTCCCACTGGGCGTGTGTCATGAGGTTTTAAACGACATAGACATAGTTGAACGCATAAAAATACAACGATTGCCCGGGCATCGGCATGTTGTATGCATGGATGCCGACGGTCCAGTGAAAAGATCTTTCGACTCGGTACCCATGGGTGGACTATGAAAGTAAGTTCGCCCACGAACACTTTGATGGACCAAATGTAGAAGGGCCTGTCAGCGCTTGGGATGAACTGAGGAGTTTTTTGGTCTAGGTCCAAGCAGACAAACGGATGTATTGCCAAGTAAACAGGGGAAGATAAATTATTTCTCTTCATTTCTCTCTACATTTGTATCAGACAAGGATGCGTTGTAACGTTAATTTTAGCGTTTACCAAAAAAAATCAATCGTCTCTGTTGAAACAATTTAGTTTTTTATCGTTTAGGTAATTATCAAAATAATTCTATTTTGCTTATTAACGAAAAGAAATTCAATCGTTAATGCTGAAGCTTTGGCATGCATTTAGGTGCTAGGTGTTCATAGTGAGCTGGCAATGGCATACAACAACAACTTTTCGTTGATTTATTTTGTTTATTTCGTTTCAACGTTAACGATTCAGTTTTGTTTCGTTAATTCAGCTCTGAAACGAAACGAAATTATTTTTGCGCACCAACAAAACGAAATCGATTCATATACAGTATATTTTGCTTTGCTGTCTCTATGCTTAAGTGCACATTTAAGATACCTACCCCAAAATGCGCATCAAAAGCATTATTTTTAACATTTATAATGAAACTGCTACGATAGAAGCATTCAACATACCTGCACATTGGCGATACCTGCTTTAAAAATTGTGCGACTAGTATCAATTATCAATGAAAGTATTACGTTTACCTGCACTGGCCCTACAATTACCTAATTTTACAACCTTTTATTTATTTTGCTCATCTCGCAGAACAACGAAAATGGCTATCAATTTATGTAGTTATAAGATAATTAGATAACATTCGGTAAAAATTTCGCTTGCAGTAATTTCTACATGGTAAGTGCTCCGCCAATATTTGGTTTCATAGGGATTCGGATACCTTCCTCATTGAAGTAGTAAAGAAAATTCGCTTAAGTGCCTTTTTCGGTTACGTGCACAAGTTTTTCGTGCAAAGAAGGATGTGCAGCTAAGCAAAATATACTGTAATTTGTTGAGCATCTCTGGTATCAGAGTGTCCAGATTTTGCGATTTCGCGCCAATTTGGCGATTTTTGTTTGGATATTTGCGCGTAAAAATTAGGAAATCGACATTGGCGATTTTTACCCTTCAAATAAATTTTTTCCAATTATAAAAATATACAAAACTTAGTTTTCCACGATAATTTTACAGAAGAGGCTAATGAACTGCGTGATAAACTTGACTTAAGAAGCATATTAAAAGAATGTCGAAAATGTTTAATCACCCTAATCGAAGAACTTTTGAAACGATTACCTAGTCAATTAAATACTTTTAAAAAAGCTTTGACTTTGTCACCAGAAAAGTGTGCGAATTACAAGAGGGCAAGTTTCAGGGACCTGCNACGATAGAAGCATTCAACATACCTGCACATTGGCGATACCTGCTTTAAAAATTGTGCGACTAGTATCAATTATCAATGAAAGTATTACGTTTACCTGCACTGGCCCTACAATTACCTAATTTTACAACCTTTTATTTATTTTGCTCATCTCGCAGAACAACGAAAATGGCTATCAATTTATGTAGTTATATGATAATTAGATAACATTCGGTAAAAATTTCGCTTGCAGTAATTTCTACATGGTAAGTGCTCCGCCAATATTTGGTTTCATAGGGATTCGGATACCTTCCTCATTGAAGTAGTAAAGAAAATTCGGTTAAGTGCCTTTTTCGGTTACGTGCACAAGTATTTCGTGCAAAGAAGGATGTGCAGCTAAGCCAAATATACTGTAATTTGTTGAGCATCTCTGGTATCAGAGTGTCCAGATTTTGCGATTTCGCGCCAATTTGGCGATTTTTGTTTGGATATTTGCGCGTAAAAATTAGGAAATCGACATTGGCGATTTTTTCCCTTCAAATAAATTTTTTCCAATTATAAAAATATACAAAACTTAGTTTTCCACGATAATTTTACAGAAGAGGCTAATGAACTGCGTGATAAACTTGACTTAAGAAGCATATTAAAAGAATGTCGAAAATGTTTAATCACCCTAATCGAAGAACTTTTGAAACGATTACCTAGTCAATTAAATACTTTTAAAAAAGCTTTGACTTTGTCACCAGAAAAGTGTGCGAATTACAAGAGGGCAAGTTTCAGGGACCTGCCAATTTACTATTTGACTTTAAAGGAAAGAAAATCAGCGGAAACTGAATATTTAAATCTTTTAACTTTTCCACGGAATAACTTTTCTCAGAACCATTCCATCCGACTCTGAAGAATTTTGGGTAATTGTTTACGGAGTGAAATCGCAACAGGTAATAAAATGTATGGAAAGAGCCCAACAAGCTAAGACTCAATGTGTGCAGTGCAATGAACTTTTTCACTTGAAGTGTGTTAATATCGTGCAGGCAGTTGTCGAGTTTTTGGTAAATTCATTTCGCTGCGAAGTGTGTGTTGCCCATAGAAATTCCCTTCGCATTCCGCCTCCCACTGTTATACTTGATGATAGTGTTGTTGCTTCTGGCTCTAGCAATCTGTGCGTGACAAGCGACGAATGCGGAGATTGCGTTGCTGCCGAGTGTGCTAATAATTCCGATTTGACGAGCGTAATTATATGCGCTAAGCCCGATTCACAACAGCAGAAAATGGGCATAGCTAATAGTGACAAAACGCAGGAAACGAATATATAATCGGTTTTAAAATAGCTTGCCGCTCTACTCTGATAACGCTCGTGTCTTTGCCATGGTCAGTGCCCTCCAAGAAGATAAAAATTGCCTCATCAAAACAATTGAATGCCTGCAATCAAAAATTCACTCCATGCAGAGTGAAATTCGGCATGATGAGCTGATATCGGCGATAGACATTTTTACTAACGAAGTGAAATTCCTGCGTATCAATGCTCGCTTCTCCGCTGACAATATTACTAATCCGATGCCTGCTGCTGCCCCTGTCATTCCCGCTGCTTCTTCCACTCCGCCTGCTGCTGCCTGCTCTACTTTTACCGATGGCTCTCTTACTTATGCCGCTGCTGCCGCTAACACTAACTCACATAGTTGCCAACTTGGTGCTTTAAGCACTAGATTTAGTGCTTTTAGAAAATTAAAACGCAAAAAAAAAATTACTTAGTGCCTAGTGCCCTTTTTAGTGCTTTTTTGAACTAATATTACTCCGAGATAGTTAAAGCCTGAAATAATTTGAAATATTATAAGCTGAAGATGCGGAATTTACAAGAATGTACAAATTTAAATGCACTAAAATACAACCATGATTGATAAAAAGCTGAAGTTGCAAACCCACCTTGTTGAATTCTATTCGCGTTGAAAGTGCTAGTACGCAGGTAAGTTAGGTATTTCTTTTTTTCTTTTCTAATTGTTTGTACAAATTTGGATTTTTTAACACCTGAGTAAAACACATAATTTCTTGGTTCTGAATCCAAATCTGGCCGCATAATTGCTCTAGTACTAGAATTTTTAGATATCCTACCCCCTAATTGCCAAAAACACGGTTTTTTGCGATATTTAAGGTTATATAATGAAAACATCAAATTTTTTGCTCATTTCTACTTAGGGCATTATTTTCGTTTGTTGCGATTCGATTTTTCTTTCTCGAGATATACTAGTTTTAATAGTACTTCGGTATTACGTCGTAAGCATGAGTCATCATAGCATGTGTAGAGGCTATTCAATCGTTATGATCGAAAACGTTTTGTGTATTAATTTATGTATGTATTCTTGTAAATATTGTTAACTTTTTGCTTTTGTTAAATACAAACTTTTACGCATCTTTGCTTTTGATTAAAAAAAAATTGGTGCTTCTAGTTTGGTAGAACGCTTTTTTTCCAAGTTTTTGGTGCTTTCTGAAAATCAAAAGTTGGCAACACTGCTAACTCAATCCCATCAACGTCTGCTGCTTCTCGTTCGTTGTCGACTGCTGCCATCACTTCCCTAACACCCTCCGCCTCAACCAAGGGCTCTTTTACTTGTGCTGCTCCATCAACTAGCACTAAAGTTCTGAACACATTGAAAACGACGAGCTACCGACCACAGCTTCCAATTTGTCATCTTTATTATCTAAGCGCTTTGTCGATGGCGACATGATTTCTTTGAACGCGGCAGCGACATCATGAATTTGTATGAGTTTGACATAAAAGAAGAGGAAGAACCTTATCTGTCGCCAGAAAAATAGAAATAGATCTAATCTGGCCACAACCACAGCCGTCGCGTAGCCCGGTCGTCGCCAAAATAATTATCTACATAAGAGTACGTGTTAAAATAATTTGACAGCTGTGGTTTGTAGCTCGTCGTTTTCATTGTGTTCGGGCTATTACTCATCAACTGCAAGTGCTGCCATACACTCTCTTTCAGATTCTCACGCTAGTGCTGCTTCTCTTGCGTTGCGTAGTGACAGAACGCAACGCGCAGCTTTGAGCTCGTCGACATCATCGGCAGATGTCCGTATTGGTCCCGAAGAACAGTGGGACGTTGTTGAAATAATTAAGCACAAAAGCGAAAAAATACCGAAAGATGTAGTAATCGGTCGCGGATCAAGCACTGAATTAGAAGTTGTTCCATCAAAGAAATGGATTCATCTGTCTTCTTTTAAAAACACAATTACTGAAGATCATATTGGCCCGTAGTCATAGTCAAAATAAAGTCGACTTTAAAGTTAGTTGCAGCTTTTTGACATAATTTTCAATGGGATATCTGTCAAAAAAGCTACAACTAACTTTAAAGTCGACTTTATTTTGACTATGACTACGGGCCATTATGTCTTATGTGTCCAATAATTCGAATATAAAACGTGATCAAATGGCCTGCTTTAAACTGATAAAAAAATACGTGGATATTCATTCTTTAAAGAAAATCAACTTTAAACTCGGTGTTGCTGAAACTCTGTTTGACCAGGTGTTAAATCCTTTGTTGGTGCCTGCAAATGTAAAAGTTCGGCCTTTTAGTTTTTTTCAAAAGGGAAACCAAAACAACAATCTAACTTAGCAACGCTCAAAAATTTAGATACACATTTCAAGGGCTTGAAGATTTATTTTCAGAACATGGGTGGTATTCGTACAAAATCGAATACCATTTATAGTTCCAGCGCTCATACGGACTTTGACGTTTTTATTTTCGTAGAAACATGTCTGAATGCTAATTTTTATGATGAGGAATTCTTTGACTCCTACTTATTTGTTGTGTTCCGGAAGGATCGCGATACTGAAAGAACTGGCTGTTTTCTGGGTGGAGGTGTATTAAGAGCCGTTCGCCGTAAACTACGCGCATACCAACTTAGGCTCCAGGACGATGACCCCATTCTGGATCAACTGTGTGTGTGCGTTAAAGGATCATCCCAATGGTTCTCTATTTTTAGTTGTCTCGTATATACCACCGTTAAGTAATTTTGATCTTTATAAAGCGCATACAGTCAATATCGCTTTCCTAGTTCATAACAAGGTAGCTGACAACCAAATCTGTGTTTTTGGGGACGTTAATATTCCGGATATAAATTGGTCGAATAGTTTGTCAAAATCTAGCCTTGTTCCAACTAATATCTCCACTGCGC